>NC_049208.1:30663786-30963786 GCF_013347855.1 Anguilla anguilla | reverse complement strand
ATTTCCTTTATTCTTTTCTTTTTTTTCCTTTTTTGGTTTCGCTCAGCTGTCAAGTGATCAAACAACATAAGTAAATAAAACATCCAAAAATAACCTTCTCTATATTAGTATATTTCATGTTGAGGATTTATTATTCGCTGAGACATTGAACCAATCAAATGAAAACAAACAGTTAAAACCACAAGGCACCCATATCTATCTAATCGTGGCATGAATATCATATATAGTTACTGAAGCCTTTACTACTTAAAGGAGTAAAGGGGAAAATGGTGGGGGGTGTCTTGGAACTGTCGCTTATTTTCTTTCCACTTTTGCACAAAGCTGCTTTGAGAGGCTCATTTGGCTTGCGGTTGCAGCGCCCACCCTGACCTCTTAATATCGTGAGATCTCCTGCCAAGCTATACCAAAGCCTTTGAAAATAATGCCCACCTCCTCAATGCAGTAGAGCAGGTAGCCTCCGCTGCCCTGTCCGGTGGGTAGCCCATACTTACGTATCAAACCACATGAAGTGAAATAAATGTGAAGACCATGTTCCGCTCCAGCTGGCACGAGGCGTGCTTACTGCTGCTTGCAGTCATGAGGCCTGGAGACCACTTACCACGGAGCGTTATGCAATATTACTGAACAAAAAAAGAACGACCACCTCCGCCAGTGAGGGATTATCTGTTGCTAAGAGATGCAAATCACAGATCAAAGTAAAAATGAGATTCTGAAAGGGGTTAGCACAAAAAGTTAACAGCATAAAACATTTTTTTTTTTACAAGGTCAGCACTGTGCAAATATAAACCTAGCTGCATGGCTTACCGCAAGGAAGTACAGTATATCAACATTTCCCATATAAACAGGCCACACACACACTGACTGCAGCGTCTGGAACATCCCTGCGGTAAACCATTTCAGTCAAGGATTCAGCATTCTCTGCTGTTTACCCTTTGCTGTTTGTGATCCTCCATGAATCTATGTGTTGCCAAATTAGCGGCATTGGTCCGTTTTATGGCGAGATATCAAAGATGTTACGGTTTAGCGGGATGACAAAAGTTTTCCAAAACATCTGCGGTCTGTTTTCCAGAAATAGCCTATGATACTCACAGTGTAAGACACGACTCCTTTGGCATCATCTCTGTTCACCTGCGCATATTTCTCTCCCTCGTGCGTCTGTTTAGATCAATCACAAAATCAAAGTTTAATCAACAATGATGCTGTGTAATAGTCGCCTGTGTGTTTTCAGGACACAAAGCATAGAAACGTACAGTAGTATCACTTTGACTTTTTAAAAACCTTTGCATAATTTGTAAGCTGTGTGCGAAATTGTTACCGTGATTTCATTTCGGATCATGGCTCTACCGATGTTTCTTTTTCCTCTAGGTTTTAGACAGAGGGCTTCACGCTCGTCACAGTAGCCTATCTACCGCTCCGGTTCTTTCCGTGACCCGGTCAGTTCTTGGTACAACTGCTGTGGAATGAATTTCTTCTTTCACTCGGAGCGTCCCGCTTCCCCGGGCGACAGCGACTGCTGCGGCTGATCCGCAGACCTTCTGCTGGTTGGAATTCCTGCTTTCTTGTGGGCATTCCGATCCACGTTACAAAATTGCCGTAGGTGTCTGGCTGGAACCCAGCAAAAATCCTTTATTCAGGGAAAACAAGACGCGGGATCAAAGCTGCTTTTAAAATCTGGAGGCAGACATTTACCTTCAGAAGCTTCAAGATTGTTTTAAGAAAAAAAGAACACCAGCAACAACCGATACTTCAAACAAACAAACAAACAAACAAACAAACAAACCGATAAACATACAAAGAACCTTGCCAATTTCATGGCTGTTGGAATCTATTTTATTATTCAGTTACTACGTGCGTAGGCCTACGTTTTGAAGTCCCTTGGGGGAGGTTGGGATAAAAAAAACCTGCATGCTCACCGGACCTGATATATATCATTTAAAAATACATTCGAAACTTCTATTAAAATTTGCTGATTTTCAAATAACGTACCATTCAAGTAATTGAAAGTAGGCATACTTCATTTTTAATACTATTTGAATGCAAATTATAAAAATTCTTAAATATTTATAAGGTAGCTGTTACACATTGGACTACTGTGCATTGAGTTTTCAGCCATACAGCTGCGTAATTATTGTCCTGTTCCCAAGATGAACTTATGATGGGTGAAATTATTGGGGAGGGGTTGGGGGAGGGGGAGTGAGAACTGTTTGGCTTTGAGCTTTGAGTGTGGCTTTTAATAAAGCAGAGGAGGAAACCTGATATGGGAGACACACACAGTGCTGTTTGTTACATAATCCTGGGGTGACAAAGTGAGACCAACAGTTAAGGTCACAGCGCGTGGAGGAGGTGGAGGAGGGGGGTGGGGGAGGGGCTGGAAACCAGGCAATGTGGGACCAGTGATGTTACACCACAGCCTGCTGTCTCAGGCTACCTGTGCTGGTTTCATTTTATTTCTGTATTTTGCACTGTTCACACAATAGTCTGCTGTTTCCTCCGATTGTGCTGTTACGACAGATTAAGATTTCACTCCAGGAGTTCTCAGAAATATGTGCATGATGGAAGAATTCAACACTCAAAGCATTCTGCTGTTTCTTGCTTCGTGTCATGCTTATTTTGGCTGTTAGACAAGCAGTGTTCAGTGTTGCGTCACCTGGGCTGAAGCCCAGTCGGGAAGGATGGGCCTTAATGTGACATGCAGTGCTTTCTGAGCACTGAACGCAGGCTTTTGCAGTTTTGGTGAGTAGGTGGATGTGACATCAGACAGGAGCACCCAGCTCTGCCTTTCCAGTGCTCAAGCCCTCCCCGGATTTCCCTTGCCTGTTTATTGTGTCATGAGAACACCTGCTGGACACGTCCACTGCAAAGGCTCGGTCAGCTGAGAGATCAGGGGCTGAGGCTGAATGATTAGGCACCTTCTGGAGCCCCTCACCCTCTCTAATATCTGAGTTTTAAACCTGACGCCTTCTGGTCTCCTTTGGCCCATGAGCTGTGTTTGTCTGCTCTGGAGGACCATTCTAGTGACTGGGCATGTGCAGTGCTCCAACTGACTTTCAAAAATTCACCCTGGTTCAGCATGATACTGATGATTTTTACCCAGGGTTAAATGTTTCCTCCAGTGCCATAATAATTCTGGCTTTTCCAACACCTTTTATTAAACAGCAAATGTGGGCCTGCCTTTAAATGTTGTTTGATAACTCCAGACCAAATCTGAGGAAGAGTAAACCACTTTTCCCTTGGAAAGTTACAATGTTTCTGGTCTACCTTTCATCAGAACCATTAGACCAGTGGTTCTTAACCTTGTTGGAGGCACCGAACCCCACCAGTTTCATATGCTCATTCACCGAACCCTTCTTTAGTAAAAAATACTATGTGCCCACTAACTGCAGACTAGACTGAGGGGTGGACCTCTGCGGCGGAGGCTCCACCGAACCCCTGAGACCGACTCACCGAACCCCTAGGGTTCGACCGAACCCAGGTTAAGAACCACTGCATTAGACACATAATCAACCTTAAAGCTGACTCCTGATTGGTTCAACTCAAACACAGTCTAGACTCTAGAGCAGTGGTTCTTAACCTTGTTGGAGGCACCGAACCCCACCAGTTTCATATGCTCATTCACCGAACCCTTCTTTAGTAAAAAAACTAACTAACTGCAGACTAGACTGAGGGGTGGACCTCTGCGGCGGAGGCTCCACCGAACCCCTGAGACCGACTCACCGAACCCCTAGGGTTCGACCGAACCCAGGTTAAGAACCACTGCTCTAGAGAGACCAAAGGCTAGGCCCTTATGCCATAGCCCCTTGCAGTGATGTTTGCAGTGACTGAACTGGGCGATGGTATTTCTCATGACACACCTACCAATATCATAAGAGATTTCCCAGTTAGGACATTACTGCAAGTCCACAGTCAGCCAGAAGGGGGTGCAACATAACTTACTATGTGAAAGGGTCAACTGGACACATCACACCAGTCCATCACTCTCCACATCTACTTGAATTTGTGGAGCAGAAGAGTTAGAGAGACCTTCAACTGTCCAACTGATGAAGGAGAGAGCAACCGGAGTAACGCCACAGGAGATCCAAGCCTCCAGGATGACACAGACAGTACGTCCACTGTGAGAATGCATGCTTCCTCACTCTTTAACCTGAAACAACACAGTTTGTATATAATTGTGTGATACAATCTTTAATGCAGCTGTACTGTACTTTGTACTTGAGCAACTGAAGCAAATAATCAAGCTCAAGGTTCTAACAGCACCAAGGATCCTTGGGTCCTCAGCCATCAGTTCTCTAACCATTACCCCATATCTTGTCCATGTGTGCATGATCATGTGGTACACCATGGACTGTCTGCCTCACCTGACAGGTTTATGAAGCAATGCAACAGCAACACAGGCAGTAAGATAGCCTTCTGACAGAAACAATCAATGAATTATTGCCTTCAAATCATGTTACTTTTCCAGATAGATATATACAGGCTTATATGGCTATTTGTTCAAGCAATATGCATATTTACTAAAGCCACTGCAACATCTTGCTCAACAGAACTGAGATTCAATCCTGTGCCCCTCTGTTTACAAGTAGAGAATGTTGTTGTCTACACCACACTTTAGTACTACCGCATCTGCTAAAGGAGATTTTATGAGCACTGCCAACAGAAGCTGTGCGGTCACAAAAGTAGTGGAGAACAAACCCAACATCTTGGTCAGGCAGTTGAAAATGTCTGTGAATTCTTACAGCAAACTGGGAAGTAATGGCATTTTGCATGAGGATTAACAGATAGCAGATAGTAGGGAAATTGATTTGATGTTTAAACATTTCCAGTGGGTTCAGAGAGTAATGGGAAAAGGAACTGTAGGATATTTTAAGGATAGCTGGCAATAAGAGGGTTCATAGATTAGCAGTGGTGTGGTGCTCAAGCTACTGTATTTTGCATATGCTTGAGTAGGCTATCAGGCACACTAACTTTAACTGCACAATGTGCTGCAACTCGGAGCCTTTGTCACTGTGTAAGAAAAGTTACAGGTGAAAACATATACACTTTAAATGATCATAATTGTGACGACCATCTCACAAGTAAAGTAAATAAGTTCACTAACACTCGGTGTTCTCATTTGATTCTATTTTTTGTACTTATCTGGTGTAAGAAATTGCAGTGTGTTAAATTGTTTCAGATATATTTTTAAAGTTCTGGACCTCCGGCAAAGAGGTCGTGCTTGCATTCTGAGGTCTGACCACAGCATGCGATCATGCTAATGAGAAAGAACCAAAACACGTGGCAAAATTAGTAAAACATGCCACTTTTCATCTTGTATCTTTATCATAGGACCTGGGTCTGTAAAACCAATAATACCGCTGGGAGGGTTGTTGCGTCTTACGCAAATAGGGTAGTTTTTCGTTTACGGAGGACACTGTGAAAAATATTAGTCGAAAATATTTACAAAACTTGCATAACGATTTAATGTTGAAAACACAGAGGAATGCTTTCCCACCCTAGAATGAAAATAATGCAAGAGAGAAGGGGTGGGGTTTCAACAGAAGTCGCGGCGAGTGCACGTTGACTGCAACTCTCCACGCGGTGCACACACACACAACTAACGGGTTAATAAGTTAGACTTCCTGGAAGGGAGGTGTTTAGTGCGTGAAGGGGAGGGGGTGCCTGCACAGAAGGTGGAGTTCTGTCTCATGTGTGTTGAAGGAGTCAGCTGAGCGAGGATCCTGTGGACGGTGCACGTTTGACCACTGAAGACTGCAATAGGAGTTCGGCAACGTTACATTTGCAGAATATTGCATATTCTTCAAGCTCGCCCATACTGAAGCGCGTGTTGCTACGTCTTTTATTTTCCAGCTGACGGAGAGCTCCAGCTCCAAGGTGAGTCCTTCCACCAGATTAGCGCGTGTGCTATTTTTGATATTGCGAATAACTTAAGCTTCCTCCCATTTACAAAGTTCAGCGTGCAGTTAACTACTATCCGAAGATGAGGCAAAGTTGCGGCTTGAGGGATGTTTGGGGGGTGGGGGTACAACGGTGGTGAGGGTGCTAAGGGGCTCAGGGGTAGATCTAGATGGTAAAAAAAAAACGCCCTGCTAACCTCAAAGCCGTAAGATACCTGTGTTGGCCAAGTTTGTATTTAAATAACGAGATTCCTAGCACAGTAAGTGTTTCTCCTTTATGATGAACGTCACAGAAAACCGCACGACGTGCAAATTGTTCGACAGCTTCATAAAATGTGATACAGTTAGCTGAAGTAATGTTTGTTTTGTGGGGGTGGGGTTGTATCTTCCACACTGAGATTAAGTTACATGTTTACTGGCATCACTGAAGTGAGATTAAGGGAGTTTACTTGATTTGTCATCTTGATGTTTTAGTAAAAACATGTACTCATCAAAATATACATAGTGTTAGCTTGCTGAGTTTTTGTCTGTCTTGAGGCCACATTTGGAGCCGTGACATGTTTAACTCGCATAACCCCATAGGCTGTTATTCCGCGTTAAATCAAAAAGGGATAAGCTATATTGTGCGATTCATCCTAGCATTATGCAAGTCAAACGAATAGAAGAACCGTGCAAAAATCATCTTGGGTTCTAACATATGTACACTGGTAAATTATATCTGAACTGTCAGATAAAATATTGTTTTCATGAGCGCAGCGCACATTTAGGCTACATAATGCCATGGGTTATAGTTCCTTCAAGATGTGATAGTTGCTCATCGTGTAAAGTTCTAAAATAAAAATTTCACACCGTGTAATGAATGTTGCTAAGTACAGTATTCTGTAAAACAAAGTTGTCACCATCAAGTTTAACATATCTCCCGAGTGCTAAGTTGTTCGCATATCCTTTTTAAAATGGGTATGGGTACATTTAATGGTAGCACGTGTAACATCGCCTAGTGAACGTAGTTTATTTAGATCTTGACGCTATTGCAACGACTTTATCGGTCTTGGTATTCCATTTACATTTCCGAAATTTGCTATACCCCTAAACTTGACGTGGTCGTCCACTAATCTTTTTAAGGTATGCTACAGTAACGAACATCGACTGCATGTCGTTAAAGCTTGACAAGAATGTTATCAGATGAACAGTTAAAAGAATGTAATCGTGTAAATACGACGTCCGAGAATGATTTGTTCTGCACGAGAACACCCTCGCTTAAGTTCAGGCGCGATATCCCATGTTCTCCATGCCAGGCACTTGTGCATGGGCTTACTGTCATGAGCATTACCGCCACATCCTCCTTGTTCCAGTGCGCTACTGCAGAGCTTAAGAAATATCACAATACTAGTGCAGCTATACCAAGGTAATACTCCACACTACCCCACCCTCATTTTAAACGTGAGGGGCTCAGTGCATTCTATGTTACAATGTTTGTTACTTTTGAATTTAGGTGTTTAGACACATTTCCGCAATATTTTCTTATTGGCTTCCAGTTTGTGACTTTGAAAAGGTCTGTTTCCAGAAGGAAGACTTTTTGCAACAGGCTTTATTATGTTTTAGAGAGATTTCTGTAAGGATCTGTTCACCGCAGAAGGAGCAGGGGTCATGCCTGGTAAAATGACATGGTTTTCGGTGTCATATTTCAGCATCATGCTTGCTTTATTAGATACATCCCATCTGCACAGTAAGATTTTTGGCCTTGACAAGCCTTACCACTGCAATGAATTCAGCCCCAAAACTTCCCGGCTTTGCGGTGCAGTTTTGTGCCAAACACACATCTGTGCTGCCAAAAGAGCTCTAACCAATAGCGATGATTGTGGTACCATATAATGGCATATGTAGCTGGCTGCTCATTTTGTACAGTGGATATAGAAATATAATCTGTAGTCATGCTCAGTTATGCCTTGCCAAGTCACTGGTTTATAGTTCTGCGTAAGGGACAAACTGAAGTTTACTTTGGAGGTTTGCTGAATCAGCCAGTTTCTCAAGGTACTCGACCTATACCGTGCAGCAGTCGCTTTGTTGTAGTGCAGGGTAACATTGATCCAGTTTTTAACAAGGGATTTGCAGAGACTGACAGCCAAGTGTTGAGTTAAGATGAAGGGGAGCGTGTTTCGACAAATACAGCTGCTGGCACTGCTAACCTTGTGGACTGAGGTAGCTGGTTTCAACTTACGAATGGCAATCAAAAGCAAATAAACACAGAAAGCTCTGCTTTCAGAACCACAGAGTTCACGCCGAGTGCTAGGATGGATTCCTGAAGTAAAATGTTGCATTGAGTGAGAACATATTCTTCAGCGTACAGACTAATTTTATTAGGACATCAAAAAGATGTTGCAGATGATAAAAATCTTATTTATAGAATTTGTCGTTTTGACAGGGCCTAAATCGGTGGAGTATAGTAGATGCAAATAAAAAGAGGCTGTTTTGCACACGGTTGGTGTTTTTACAGATCCTTATTAGCTCTGATGTCACACTAAATCAAATATTTACCACTACTGTGTAGCCTAAGTGAGCAGGTTCCTCCTGGATCAGAATTAATCAGGGTCTGTGGAATACCTCCATCAAGCTGTCCTCGGGCACGAGGCTATAATTCTTCACCTAATAATGTGCTGCAAGTTTTCAACTGGAAATCGCAATTAGACAAGTGAAAGGAGGCCGGGCTGTCTGAAAGAATGCAGTATTGTGTACACTCTGCAATGTTACATAAAACCCCTCCGTGTAAGAAAACATCGCTGCTGATTGGGGAAGCTTGTACTGGTGCCATAAAACTCATTATCTCCCTGCATAGCCGCTAAATGTAAGGCTTTAATTGATGCTCCTATAAAAGGAAAGTATTATGCCGTATTGTTCCGGAACAGTCTAGAGAGTTTCTGGGGCACACTTTTCCAGACTCCGCTGTTGGTCCGCTATTTCTAGTTCGTGGTCTATATATAAATTAACCTAATGATGCAGGCCTTTTGACTGGAGTCGCCGGGTCGGTTCGTTGGCGCTGCTCCCTGTCGTCTTCGCCGCAGGTTTTGTGCGTTTGTGAGGCGGCGGTGTGCCCGTTTGCTTGGGACCCCCATGGCCCGCACCCGCGCGCTGAATGCACGCTTGTTCAGAAGCCACCGATGCGTGCGTCCGCGCGCCTCACCTCCTGATACGTCGCTGATTTCCCTTCAAAGACCCAACCTGTCAAGCGTTTGCAGATATTTCGAGATTAATGGCCTTGGTGATGCACTGCCGGCAAGGGAAAGCTTGTTTCAGACGTTGTTTTGCAATATTCGCCCCTGCTGCCTCCGTTGGAGTATGGCTGGTTGTAAGAACCTTTTGGCATGCTTCGGGGGTGGCTCAGGAGGCCTGTTTTGTGGGGGTGCTTTGAAACGAGGTGGCGCAGCTCGTTGTGTGGGAACGTGCTTCAGATTTTGATAGTGTTTTTGCAGGGCTTAGATTTAGTAATGGGGCTTCTTAAGGAGAGAGTAATTCCGTTGTGTCGTTGTGTGGAGGGGTGAGGGCATGCGTGGTGGGAGAATCAGCGGAACAGCATTGTGTTGAAGGGTGTGCATAGAAATTCCAGGCGCTCCACGGCTTTTGATTGCTTAGAATAATAATAAATGCATGCTGTGCCTCTGTTCCCTGCTATAGTTTGACTCTTTAGGTTCTGAAATTAACGGCAAGTAGACTTACAGTTGCGCTTCAAATTTTATAATGCATTTGGAGGTGAAATAAAGCATTATTTTAAATTATAGTCTTTTCTTGGGATGCCTAATTGCTCAAAATACCATACAGTCTGTCTGTCTTGACATGCTATGACATTATAGTGAACTCTAAAGTAAGCGATAAATGAACCAAGCACTTGCCAAGCCCTTACTTGCTGGCTTTTAAATGTTTGTTGCAACAAATCGCACAGATCAGATTAATTTGCCTTTTTTTTCTTACCGGAACGTCCAAGACGGTTACATCATCGTCCTTCGAGGCGCCGTGATGTAAACAAGGTGCAGAATGCGGCGTGTGTTACAGATTTCACAAACTCGCGAGCAGTTGCAGCTTTGGATAGGCCCCCAAGTGGCCCTCTGACGAGCCAAACAGCTGCTAATTGCCGCAGATTTGTCTTGTGTGTTTATGTGTTTATGTTGTGATGGGACCGTAGTTTGCTTGTATGAGGAACTGGCCGTGGAAAAATTTGAATTATGCCTCCAGCTCTTGAGCGATGTTGTGGTTGGCGGCAGGACAGCAATGCTGAATATTTCTCATGAAAGACTGCTCACCTTCCCTGGTTTTACAACAAAATAACTTTCTATTTTAGCACTGCTCTCCATCAAAGTTTGCCAAGTTGTAAAAATAACTTGAGGAGGTAGTTTGCAGTCAGTGGCAATGGGGATAGCCTGCAGTGGTTTTTTCTTTTTTTTTCCTGTGGAAATTGTCCAACTAGCACTATTCTGCGTGAGCACGGTTTCTTCTCTAACCTTTATGCCGTAAAATCCATTCAGCCCTGTTGTGTTGTCACGTTGAAGAATGCTTGTCTTCAGAATGAATCGAAGCCTGGTGCTCCAACAAGACCGTCCATCTGTTATAACGGGATCCTGTGGGCAGAGGAAGTTAGCCGGAGCGATCGGATATCTGCAGCAGATGGAGAGTGTTTTGGAAGACATCCCCGTACATCGCTTTGTCAAGCTGCAATGCCCGCCAGGCCAGGAGAGATGTCTCGCTTTCCAACTGCCACGAAAGCTGGTCTTCGGCTCTTGTCACCGCTTCCCCTCTCTTTAACAGGCTGTGGCTGAGTCCCAAGAGCTGGTCAGTTTTTGAGCCCAGGTGACTCGGAGGGTCCAAGCTTATCTTCATGATTGGGGTGTGAAGTAGTTTGAGGTACCGGTTCTCAGTGTGGACAGAATACAGCTGTTGCTACCCCTGCATGTCCCTGATTGGATGTAAAGAATGCTTGTCAAGAAGAGAGACAACAAGTTCCCCTAGTTTACACTATCAGGGCGGTAATTCAGTGCCCATCAGTCCTAGGGCTGATACTGTAATCACGAGCCAGCTGATAGGTTTAAATTTTAAAGAAAACCTATCTCCACAGTATAGTTTACTGGTATCAATACATGACATGCAGGGTTGCTTTCAGAACGTGGGGAAAGTCTTCACACCAAATGTGTGCAAATCTATTTTTGAAGGTCATCTATTAGTTTATGCTTGTCAAAAAATACGCTGTTTTATATTTTATTTTAAATATCTTCTTCCTTTTTCCAGGATTCTCTTTATTTCTTGGTCCACTTATATGAACCTGAAATAATCACTTAGGCCAAGTTATATGGTTGGATTTTCAAAGAAGAGCCCTAGATGCCCTTTGACCTTGTTAATGTACCCTTGATCAAACAGTAGGAGTCCTGTGGTCAGACGTGGGAGACGTGCACCATCTCTTGTGAATCTAAGCCCTGGGTATTATTGAGATCATCTTATTGATGGCCAAACAATGGGCCAAACTTCATGATTTCAGCAGTGTGGCCCAGTAAACACACTATGCCTTTGTTATGTCTTTGGAGATGAGATTCTAGCCACCCCCCACCCCCCATCCCCCCAACTCATCCTCCAGCAGTGATCTTGAGATAACTGTTTTACCAGTTGAGCTCACTGACAGATGATCCTCATCCTTTCTGTTGGGGCTTGTTCCTCACGCATTTTCAATAGAACCCTTCCAGGAACGGTCCTTTGTCCCCCTCAAGTTGCCGGACCTAACGGTGTCGCGTCCCCTCCATAGCAGCTCAGCAGTGTTGCAAATGTGATTTTCAGATTCTTCACGTGTTTCATTTTGTCCACACTTCAGCGAGCTCTGACCAATACTGTGGACTTGCAAAATATCAAGGCCAGAGAAATACAGCCCTCTCCTGTGACGAAGTATGGCATGGTTTGCATTGAAGGGATTTTTTTTAACCATGTCATACATTTTTGACGTGATAAATGCTTACATTTGGCCTCCGGTGGGTCAAGTATGACAGCGTGCGAGTCCCCGTAGAAGTGTTTCTGAGTCCACTTTAGGTGACGGTGTACTGGAGCTGTCTGTACCATGGTAAGATCCTTTTGTGGCCTGGATTAACCCTCTAAACCTTAGGCAGTAATGCAGCCTGAGGCCGACTCAAAGGTCACCGCCTCGTTTTCTTCAGTTTTATTTTCACCCTCCCCGTTTGGTGCGGCAGGAGCCGAGAGCAAAGCCCCTTTGGAGAGGGAGAGAGGCCTGACTTCGGCAAAGTGGTTTTAAATTGCGGAGCGCGATGTAATGCAGCCTGTAATCTGCACCCAGACTTTAGCGCCGTCCATTAGCCGAGTGTTTATGCTCCTGTTCCGTTGCGCTGTTCCCACGTCTTTTCGCTGAACTTTCACAGAATGAGGTGGGGGGGATGCTACGCTCGCTAATGTGGCGCCCGCCTGGCCCTGGGTGCAGGGCTCTCTCAGCCATCGCACCCGCTTTCTGAAAGAAGGCCAGGGGTTCAGAACAACCCCAAGGAGTCTTCGGAAGCCGGTCACGCCGAGCGTGAGAGCGGAGTCGCGCACTCATTCGGCACGCTCCCCCCCGCCCTCTGGGTTCGCTCCCTAATCGATGGCGCTGGCTCAGCGTAATCTTGTTTTTCCACGCAATGGTTCGGTTTAGGATTATGGGTCGGGTTGACTCATCCTGGATCAGCGCTCGTGGGCACGATCCACCCGGAGCTCTGCCCCTCCCCCCACCCCCACCCCCACCCCCAGCCTGAGTCTGGTCGACCTCTCGGGGCTCCACAGCTGGACGAAGAGCACATTCATGTTTTTGGCCGATGCTAGCAAATATTTTCCACGCAGGGCAGCATTCCAGGGCCGACTTTGCATTTTGTCCCGCAGGCCTCCAGGGCATCGAACTACAGCCGATCCGGGAGGCTGCACACGGCCCTTTCTGTGGTGCGACGACTACAGTGGAGTCATTTTGCTGGTAAAAATGGTTTGACACAAGAAAACATAGAAGATGGCGGATACTGAATACCTTGTAAAGCTAAGCTTCTTGGTGAAGCGCCAAGTAGATTTAGTGCTTAAAATGCGACTTACAGAAAGTGCAAAAATGGCTTTGGTTCATGGCTCAGAACCAAAAGACCGCTTGACCAAACCAAAGCTCACTCTGTCCCTTTATGGCACAACCAAGCTTGTGTATGTAAAATTATATTATTTGGCTTCACACTCCGTGTCAAGGGGAAATTTTGCTCCTCCAGATATTCAGTAACGAGAATAGATTACCTATCACATGCTCCAGGTCAGCACTAGTCGTTCTCGTGCCACGGAGGCAGACTATTGCTGACATGTCATTATGCCCGCGTTATTATGACAGACATTATGACCAGACAGAACTCACAACCTGATCCTGTGGGCGCTAGCTCCAGCTGACTTTGGAGTGAACCGAAGGCCCTTTGCTGATCGGACTTGTGCGCTGTCCTCAGAGGAAAACGAGGCTAGGCGGAAATTTCTAGGCCCTGCTCTGGAGGAGCGCGTTGTTGGAGGAAGCACGTCTGAAATGTTTGCTGCTGGTCTTAAAACAACGGGGACGCTTCCAGAAGGATCAGGGACCGTGAAGGCAGCCAGTTTGTGGGGAGGAGCGTGGTTATACGCCGCTAAATTGTGGTTGAGTTTTGGTCGAACGGGACGGTAAGGATTGATCGCATTCTCCATGCCCTGTTCTAACCCACCTTAACGAGCTGAACAGACTCATCAGCGAACAGATGATGTACCCTTCCCCACTGTTATGAAAGCTATCCAAGACACTTTGTTCATAATTCACCTATTATTAACCAAAGTAGCCATGTATAAAGATTACAGAACCAGTGATAGTCTTTGCTTAATGAATAGCCTATGTTTCACTGGATCAACAGAAAACACGAGTATAAACCACGTATACACATGGATGTCTCCAAGAATGCATACGCATTGGGGTCATTTTAATGAAAACTTGGACCTACTAAAAGGCTGACTCTAGACTGATGGTGATCAATCAGTTGGCAGCGCTGTACAGAAAGCTGCTTTCCACCCTTGAGCAGGGGGCCACGTCTTCAACTCGATCCTATAAAAATATGGCCATGAAAATAGGACACCTGGAGGATAAGATAATAGTTGGAATAAAAATCAGCCTGCATGAAGGTGTCGGCTGTACAAAAGCAACTTGTAAAGTAATGGTTCCTTGACATTAGCTTGTATATCCAGGCAGCAGCTATAGCCATGGCAACCAGTATTCACCAAATGTCTTATTCAGAATGGCAGAATGTGACATTGCCTGAATATTGTACATAACATTAGGAAGGATATAGAACTAAACAAATGCACATTTTCATGTTGGAACTTTTGGGGCTTCATTAAATGAGTAGATTAGTTTTACGTTTATTGTGGTAAAAAAAAAAAAAAAAAAGAAAAACAATTTTCAAACTGAAAAAATCACTACCGGCACAAGCCTTGCTTGACATAATATTCTAGTGTGGGTGTGCTCCGGTCAGAATAGTCACTTTGACACATGTCCTTAAAACATGGCTAATTTCGTACGTACCATGTCTAAACACGTCCCGCTCCAGCCGATGCTGGCCTGCTTGCCTGACCCGTGTAGTAACCCGACAGAAAGCATGCTGCAGCCCATTCCAGTGTGACAAGGGTGTGAAAGGTGAATTCATCTGACCTGACTGGACTTGTTCAGCCGGAGACTCTGCAAATTGACCTCAAACGTTTTGAAAGCAAAAGTGCCCCCCCGGCAGGCATTTCTAAATTGGGCTGCTAAGACACGCTCGCTCCCCCCCCCCCCCCCCCCTTATTTCGGACCTTTACAACACTTGAACTCTTGAAGGTTTTCTCCTCCACCCTGACAGACTGTTTTGGAATTGTGAGTGAACCTGCGGAGCTGGTTAGGTCACACAGTCGCACGGTGGTCAGCTTAAACTAACAGCACCGGCACCCAGAGAGTTCTTGACCGTGCTCAAACTGCCGCTGACGGAGTCTATTTAGAGTCTATTTTTTCTGACCTATCTTTAGTAGGGATTTAAGCTGCTCCTGTGGAACTGCACGTAGGAAAACATACCGTACTTCTTGAACGCTAATTTTCATCACTCTAGGACAAGTACCCCCCCCCCCCACCCCCCCACCCCCCGGCCCCAGAAGGGAATGTTCGAGTTACCACCACACCCCACCCCCCCCCCCCAAAAAAAAAACTTATTGGCCGCGATACATGACTTGTGCCGAACTGCGCCGTTCAAGGTTGCTGTTTTGATAGTTGACCAGCAGAACTATAAATAACCTGCAGCTATTTTCAAGGGCAGCCCAATTAGGAAGGGAGGGAGATTTATGGCTCTCAGGAGGCTGTGTGTTGGTGTAGTGTGAAGTCCAGGGGTTAGTGTGTGAGCCAGGGAGACGGCCAGCAGGGATTGGGCTCCACGGCTGTGTGGAATAACGCTCTGGGCAGGTTCAGCCATGTTTCACAATCAAACCCCCCAACCTTCCTGTTTTAATTGGTTTGTAGATTAGCTCTAATTCCTGGAAAATACCAGGAAATGTGACATGCTTTGTGATCAAATGCATAACGGAAAATATTCAACGCATTAATCAGCAGTGAAGAATTTTTCAAAGATGTCTGTGATTATGAAATATGTGATTACATGCACTCGAAGTTGATTTGAACTATTGTATGAAAGAGTGCCTTCCTATTTTTTTATTTAAAATTTTCTGATTGTAGTCAGTTTTTACTGTGAATCTATATTAATACAGTGCCTGAATTTAAAAGCATTAGTGAGGATTGAGTTAAGTGACTCCTGAATGTACACAGGTCTACACATCTTGAGAGGAAGTCTTTGTTTTTTGGACTATAGACAAATTCCTTCGGGGAAAAGTTTATTTCTAGGGTGTGGGGTGATTGCATCAAAGAGGAGACCCTTGCTAAGAATAGCTAAGCCACTTGGTTAGCCTTCAATAGTTACTCAGTGATTCTGTGATCTACTTTGTTAGCTTATGATAGATATATTTTTCAGTGATGCTATGTTCCACTGCTTTGGTTTGTGTAATATTACTTGGTGCTTCTTTGATCTGTTTAAACGGGCCTGTGATAGCTGTCTCGCTCAGTGTTTTTATGATCCACTAACTTGGCTTGAAAGTCAGGTCCTTAATCAGTGACTCGGCATTCTGCTTAGCCTGCCTGTGTTTGAGTTTGAGGCCACACTCTGTTTAAGCAGTCAGTGTGTATCTCTCTTGCTGTGGCAAAAAAAAATGCCTGACCTCAGTTCAGTTTCAGGTAAAAACAACAGTACAGTGTTTGCTGTAGAGAGCCTTTGCCCATGGAAGAGAGGCTGCACGTACATCTGTTTTTTCCCTCTGTGAGCAGGCCTGTGTCCGTCTGCTCTGGGGACCTCTCTCTGTTCTGAACAGGAGCTCACACCGCTTCTGTCACCAGCACCCGGTCAGCACGTACGGCACAGGACGGCACACCCCCGTCTCCCCAGAGCTGAACCGACGGACAGCGCGGCATGACGGGGATGCCAACACGCGAGGCCTCCGTGCCTTCCAGACGCTTCTTTGTGACGAGGCTTGTCACCCGATCAGATTTCCCGCAGCACCCCCATTATGCTATTAACTTTAAGCCCTTCGCTGACACCAAATCCCGCGGCAGGCTATACCGGGGGCATTACGCAGTCGCGCGGGGCGGGGCTCTGCGCTCGGCCTCCAGCCACTCACGCGCTGTTAGCGGCTAAAACGCTCCGCGCTCCGCTCGCGCCGCGCCATCACCGCCTTTTTATACCCGCGCTCTCCGCGGCTCCGACAGGTGTGCCAGTCCGGCCTGGGGAGGGGGGCGGAGGGAGGGCGAGGGTTCTCGAGTTTCCCCGCAGTGTTAAGTGAGCACGTCGTTTTTTAAGAAAATGATGGGATTCTGAAAGGCCTCTCTCCCCTGTGCGTGTAAAGATTTTGGCGTGCTTCGATTCTGCGCCCTGACTGCAGAGATTTATGAGGCCGTGGCTGGGGAAACAGCTTGCCATCTGTGGCATTGTGCACGATCATTGATTTTTTTATGGAAAATTTAGAAATGGTGAAATGGGTCCTGCTTTCTTGTGCTTTATTGGTTTTTCTGCCATAAGTTAAAGTGTGAAAACTGCATTATTTTGTTAACGTTGCAGGTTTTGCTTATTATAAAAATAAGAATGGTTATTATAGCTATACATCTGCATTGACTAGAATATATTTCCTTTAATGATCTGCCATTGTAATGGAAAAGAAGTGATTTACATTTTTACTGGATATTGTTTGGAAATATCCGCAGATGTGCCATGACAAAGATACTGCATTAAACCAAGAAGGTTAACTCTGAAAGATGTGCTATGCCCAGCAGGTCCTGGATGGATGTAGCCCAGTGTGGTCCCAGCTAATTCTTCCATTAAATGCAGTAGGAAAATCAGCATGGATGAACCCCACTGCTAAAGTACCCCTTCACAATATGAAGCACAGTGGATAGATGGTTATGCTTTTGGCTGCTTTGATGCTTCAGGACCTGGACCTTCATTCCATTAATCACAAAAAAACTATGTTTTAAGTGCAATGTTTGCATTTTCCAAAAAACGACAGGAAAATAAATTGATCAGCTCAGTCCATCAAGGGGTATCAGCACAGATTTTAGACAGCTCTGTATATGCCTACTGTACTTCAAACAACATGTACCGAACACTGAACATTAGCCTACGGTACTAGCAACAGAAGCAGTGGTATTCCTGGACGTAACTTTGCTCTTCTCATGATAAGCTAACAAAATCAAGTAGTCTAGGCTAAGACATGAAACATGGTCAAATGTATGTGGACACCTGACATCCAACATCTCATCCACAATTATTGGCACTAATATGGAGTTGATCCACCCTGTGCTGCTTTAACATTCTCCACTCTTCTAGGAAAGCTTTATACTAGATGTTGGAGCATTGCTGCAGGGATTTGTTTCCTTTCGGCCAGAAGAGCATTAGTGAGGTCGGGCACTGATTGGGCGATTAGGCCTGGCTCGCAGTTGGCTTTCCAGTTGATCCCTTGCTTTACTGGATCCGGCACAAATTGCCTGTTTGCCACTTCAGACGGAGTCAGTGCGTGACTGACTGGCTGCTGCCGTTGCTATTAGCTAAGGTGCACACCCGCGACGATGGAGTGCAGCTGAGAACAGGTCAACCCGGAGTGCCCTGGCTAAGGTTTCGGTGATTTACACCCTGCCTAGCTGGTCTCTTCAGGCCGCCCTCGCTTGGGTCGGACTGGTTATCACAAATTGAGTGCTTGTGACTTGCTCACTGGCTGTTTCTTCAGTCCGTGAGCCTATCTACAGCTGCTGACGGCCTGTGATGCTGTCCCTGGACAGAACAGTCTCCCGTTGTTCTCATCTAATGTTCATTTAGAACTAGGCTTGTAACCGAAAGGTCGTAGGTTCGATTCCTGGGTAGGCCAGTGCCGTTGTACCCTTGAGCAAAGTACTTAACCTGCATTGCTTCAGTAAAATGCAATGTAAAAAGTCGCTCTGGATAAGAGCGTCTGCTACATGCCTATAATGTAATGTAATGTAAAAAGCATGAATGTCTCTAAATGGTCGATAGAAAAAATCACTGTTTTACATGGGAGACCACGTAATACCGGTAGAGTATTTTGCATTAGAATGTGTTGCACTGTTAAAAGTCTATAAAGACACATTTAAAGGGCCTGATATGTGCAGAAATTGAAACAGTACTGTAAGAGGTCCTGAATTTCTCCCAGGCAACGAGACTAGATTTTACCAGCTGTTGAAGTTAGGCAGACCTTTTTCCTGCAGGACTTTTAAGTGTCTGATGTTGAGTAGTTAATGTAAAAGTTATTACCTTTTGTGTTATTTGCTATATCATATCACCTTTTGTTTGTACAAGGACTTATATAATGTTCAAATATGATTTTGGTTCAAAATATGGCAAAAAACAAGAAATTTGCCGGGGGGGCAAATGCCTTTTCAAAGCACTGTATCTATTTTTTGGGTGCCCAGTACAGTTGATAGATTATTGAATTTGAACCGCAACCTGTTATTTATCATGGATTCTAAATATGAGGGCAACAAAAGCTGCTTCTGTGCATTCGGGAATGTTTGTTTTGTTCTCCCCGTGCAGGCTCGGAGCGGATACAGGAAAGAACGTCAATCCAGTGTGCCTTGTACCGTAAAGAATGATGGCCCCCAAGAATCGGCAATCCTGGCTTGTCCAGGGCCATTGGGTTGATGCGTAGAGGCCTTAACGGTCTCTGTGGGCACTGCCTAGGTTTTTAGCACAATGGGTCAAGAGGTCAAGTGTTCCACTGTTTCACACTCTTTGTTCTGCGTGGCCTCACAGTGATAAGTATTCTAATGAAAGCTGGCTGTTTGGCTGGACTATTCAGTCTCACCTTTCAGAAACCCAGCGGTGTTCCACATGGTTCCACATCGTCTCTGCCAGCCAATCTTGTGCCCGCCCACAGACATATATCCAAGAAATGTTTGCAGGATCTGTTTTGTTTTTAGGCTATGTCAGGGGAACCCAAAAAAGTTTCAGCTAAGGGGCCATATACAAGCTTTGACTTACCTTCCTGTTTTACTTAACCATGCTTCTGTTTTCAAATGTGTTGTTGTTCGTTGTAATCTGTGAAGCATAACATTAGTTTCAAGAAGTGTTATTCATTTGAGTAAATTAAAATGTTGTGTATATGTATATGTCTATAATATTTGGGACAAAGACATATTTCTTCTTGATTTGGCTCTACTCACAATTTTAGATTTGCAATCAAACAATGCACATGTGGTTAAAGTACAGATTTTCAGCTTTAGAAATAACAGCACTTTTATACATAGCCCCCCATTTCAGGACACAATAAGGTTTGGGTCACATGGCTTCACAGGTGTTTCTGATTAGCTGGGCATGTTAATTTGCTTCTTTAGTGCAGGTATAAGTGAGCTTAAGTGTCTAATCTTGATTCTCAGCTGTTGATTGCATTTTGAGTCTGTTATTGGCGTTTGTCAACATAAGGACCAGTGTTGTGCCAGTGAAAGCCAAGGAAGCCATTATGAGGCTAAGAAATATGAAATGGGCCAAACCTAAGCCTACCAAATTTAACTGTTTGGAGTTTGGAGACCAAAAGGAACTGGCTAAGATCCAAATCACCCCACTCATCTGTTTTGGCATGTATGGCTGCTACATTAACTGTCTCACTTGTCTTCATTGATCATGTAACTTCTGATAGCAGCAGCAGAATGAGTAGGACAGATGTTTGGGGGCTTTTCTTCATTATGGTGAGAATTCCTTGTTCATGAACTGTAGAGGTCTTCCTTGGGCTGCCAGGCCGTTTTCGATTACTGAGCTGACCTGTGTTGTTTTTCATCTTAATTATGTTCCAGCAGTTGATTTTGGTAAACCTAAGGTTTGGCCTGTGTCTCTGACTGTTTTCTTTTCTTATTTCATAGCCTCATCTTGGCTTCCTTGACTTTCTGTCCTTGTCTGACAAACACCAGTAACAGACTCCAAAGGCAATCAAAAGCCTATAATGAAGACTAGAACTGAAAGCTCTCTTATACTTGAAGTAAAAAAGCAATTAAACACACCTGACTATTCAGAAACACCTGTGAAGCCATTTGTCCCAATGATTATGGCAGTCTGAAATGGGGAGTATAAAAAGTGCCATTATTTCTTCATGGGGAAATCAAAATGTATCAAAATACCACAAAGAATCTGCACTTTAACCACATATGAAAAGTTTGATTACACAACTAAAATTATGGCGTACTGAGCCAAATCGATAAAAAATATGGCTTTGTCCCAAACATTATGGAGCTGTGTATGTGTGTGTATATATTATATTATATATATATATGTGTGTGTGTGTGTGTGTGTGTGTGCATGTATAAATCTCCACTCATGTATGTAACCACCAAAAACTGTCAGTTAGTCCAGATGAGGGAGGTCACATTTAATGGCCTATCGTTTACCATAGGAGCATTTGAGAACAAAGTGTTTCTAATGAAATATGGGAAGTTTGAGGAAAAAAAGTTCGAGGAAAGCAAGGCCAGGCGCTCCTAAAGTGGGTTCCTGTGAGAGGAGATCTCCATCATAGTTCGCTGGATCTGTGGAGCCCAGCAAATGAGTTCTCACTGTATTCAGAGCAGTACATAACAGAAAAACATGTTCGAACACCCACGTCGAAATCACGGTCTGTGCCCCCCCTCCACACACACACACACACACAGGGCTCATTACTATTGAGTCCTTTCAGTTTGCTTACCGATCCAAAAGGAAGGCATATTGTTTTGGCAAAATTCATGACTGAGCCATTATTAGCACTCACAGTTTGAAGGTTAAGCACTCTCCTCATACAGTCCTTGTTTTATGTCTAAATTGGGAAGGGAGATTAAAAACGCTAAGCTTCACAAATCATTGTTAAATAATTCAGGGCTTAGAGATGGCTTTTAGCACTTTGTCTGAGCTGTTTTCAGTTCTGCCTTGCAGTGAGGGTGCTGAAAAACAAGCAATGCAGGGGGCAATTTCTTAATGTCCATTTCCACTTTGGCCATATAGGTGGGGTTGCCAGATGTCCAGTCTTGCGCTGGAATGTCCGGTTTTCAGATTATTTGTACAGGTCTGGTTTGTGGTCCCAACCGGGCAGTATAAATGTCCGGTCTAAATATTTGATTGTAATGAATTCCATCTTCTGTATGCGCACTGGTACTCTTTCTTTCCTCCTTGAGCCCCTCTCCCGCAGTCTGTGATCGGTTCCCCCCCCCCCCCCACCCCCCAGTTTGCAATCAAGCTTTAAGCTGCCCAATGTTGCCTATATGTTCACATGCCTTTTGACATGGCACAGAACACATTTTCAATTTGTTAAAATTATTTACCGAAGACTGTACGATTCAGATTCTCACTTTCTGCTGGAACCGGAGAGAAATCTGGAATGCTCTCTCTAAAATCTTAAATCTTTGTGGTTTAAATTGCAGTAAAATTCAGACTTGCCTCTGATTGAATGGAACGCTATGTCCTTGACTTTAACAAACCCAAAGATGTCCAGCCAACTTTTGGTTATTTTTGCTACAGTGCACTAGTAGGATAGCTGACAAAGTCCTGCCAGCTAAATTTGTTGGCTGAAGATCTAGCTGCCGGTAGCTGCATGGTGCCTAAACATGGTGTTAGATTTTTTGACTTCAGTCAACTAGCAGACACTCCAGCACTTTTGGTGAACATGTGTCAGATGTAAGTGCTGAAACCGTAACTTATGGCCATGTTCTCGAACTCGATCTCATCTCGAGATAAGACGATACTCTAAGAAAACCTCGAGTTAGCTGGCTCCTATTTTAAGCAACCAAGAAATGATTTACTGTGGCAGATTTGACAACTTGTCTTACAGTAGCAGTACAGACCTTGGCAATCCTTGAAGCATACCAGTTGGGAAGTCTGGGCAGTTTTGTGCCTCCTGGGGATGTTGTTTGGGCATAAATTTATGTCTTGTGTATTAACTTTTGTACACGCATGGCTAGGGGTGTAGCTAGGAATTTGGGGCCCCCTTTTAATACAACAAATTGAATCATTTTTTGAACTGTGGGCCCCCCCCCAAGCTGTGGGCACCTAGAATCTTTCACCCCACTAGCGACGGCCCTGTGCATAGCTAAGCATGTGTACGTCACAGCTATATTTTTCACCCCTGTATTTATCAGGTGCAAGTTCTGAACATTGTCTAGGGTTCTTTGGGCAAGCTAGCATTATTAAATTGTGTATACAATTTAATGTTAACCATACAACTGCTTTGGCTATAAAACACACACAGGAGGTTGCACAGGTGGGATATTGGAGACATTTTGATATTCCACACAGACCTACATACACACAGATATACACACCCAGCTTCAAATGAATAAACAAAAACAGAGCAGCCACTTTAAACCTACAGTTTGGATTGACAAAAGTAAATCAACAAATATTTAACTAAATATATTACACTAACACAAAAAAAGGAAAAAAATTATCCTAAATCAAGGGTCGTCGGTGGCACCCAGGCACCCACCCAGTCTGCCAACAGGATGCAATACTGTGTGAATATCCATCACTAGTACCCAGATGCTTTATGGTCAAGACTGGATCCTCTGGATTTTCCTCTGATCAGGTCCAGCACTCGCGAAATTCCCCTTTGTCTCTGGATACAGTGATTTATAGGAGTGTGAAGTGCACCACCGTGTTCAGTGGGGGCTATAAGCCCTCTGACATGCTTCTCTGGTCCTCAGAGGTGTAGGCTGTCTGTGAAACTCCTGTTTGCTAACTTGTGCAACTGTCTGCATCTAGATTTATGATGGGGAAAGTGAGGCTTCACTGTGCTATCATTGACTCTTGGATTTGGACCAATCAAATGGCTTTATCATGGCTGTTGTTATTACTAGCTAACTGCCCGACATCAGCCTCAATTCCGGGTTTGAAATAAGAGCGAGGTGTTTAGCGAGCATTTTTCATGTTAATGTGTCGATTCGTTCTCTTCACAGGTTCTTGTTACACCAATCAAAAGTGAATGTGATACCCGAGAGAGAGAGAGTTTATAAAGGGATAAAATGGCTTTAGCCGGATGTCCGGATTATTTTCTTCACCACCCAAATTACCAGGTAATTAAAGAGCTTTTAAGTCTTTTCATTTATTATCCCCTTTATTTTTGTGTACATGTAGGCCTATTTGTATTGTCTGTAGATAGCTGCAAACTTTACTGAAGTTTTTCAGTGGGTGGCTGGGTGCACGCAATTAGGTAGCTATACTTTGGGAGCATTCGAAAATAAAGTGCAGAATACACATCTGACATAGGCAAGTGTATGTAGCCCACAAGTTGAACTGTATTCTAGTAAATCAACACCAAGCTACTAGCTATCTCCCTGAGTAGTAATTAGTAAAAGTATTTTAGAAAAAGCTGCACATTTCCCATAGCTACGGAACTCTCTCTCTGTTAGCCTAATTTTTTCAATTCTTTTTTTGTTGTGTTTGTTTTGTAGTGATAGTGAAAGTAATGTGCAAGCCTTCTCTTAGTGTTCAGAATGCTAACATTAACATTAGTATTTACATTGAGTGGACTATTTTTTCCCTCAAGGTGTGTATTTGTATGAGTGTGTGTGTGTGTGCATATTTGCATGTGTTTGCATGCATGCCAACATTATGCTTCTCCCCAAACACACAAAATCCAAAGGAAATGCTTTCTGGAACTTGTTTTTTTCTGTAACAAACTGATATTGCAACTCACATTGAACTACATGCTATGCTTTAAGTCAGTGCAGGAACACTTAGGTGGTGAAAGCAGTGATGTTTATAGTAAGGTACTGGCATACTTAACAGATTTCTCCGGCAAACCAATACAAGCACCAAACTTGTCGTTGTGTGCTGTTCTTGTCAGTTTGTTTACCTTGGATGTAGCTGTTTATGCCTATTCTAAATGTTCACTCACTGTCCAGTAAACTCTGCCAAATGTAATGCGTCTTACTCCTCAGCTCCACAGCATTGTGGTGACGTGCACTTGATAACCAGCGAAAGGTCACTGAGTTCAGCCTTTTGAGTCTGTATTTGTTAATAAGCGTGCAGGGTTTGCGAAAGCTGAAAAGAGCTGTGAAATTAGAGAGCGTTGGCTTGTTGATGGGGAGATTATCGGTAGAAAGGAAGCTTTTCTACGTATTCACAGTGCGAAACCTGTTTCTGCAGTAAATGCATCACCGCACAAACTGTCCTCCAGGCCTCGCCAAACTCATTTTTTTAGTCAACTGCCAGGGATCAAAGAAATGTAAAGGATCACAGTGGAAGCATGCTTGCGGTGGGTGCACATGCATGCGTGTTAGAGGATGTGAGTGAAGTCTGACATGTTATTAATCAGAGGGGCTTGGGACGTTTTGGGCTCTGAATTCTGAAGATTTCAGAAAGATGCTCCACTCCACCTGTTTTACAGTTTGTTTCCTATTTCTTCAGCACTCATATTCATCATCTGATAGATCTCACACGTGTTCCAAATGTGGATTGTGCATATTTGTGTGCTTATCATTTCTTGGGTAGTTAATCAAATTCAGAACTTGAGCAGATGAATGATGCATTAATATTCATAAGAATTTTCATTAATTGCAACTAGGATCAGCTCTGCACAGAAAATTGGTTCGTTGGAGCATCCATTAAGCTAGTATCCTAACATAAAGTGCTAGCCATCTGTAGTAAGTTTTCATAGCAAAGAGAACTGTCCTGATGGCAAGAATATCTGGCATTCTCAATACAAAGTGGAGCATGAGAAAACGGCTTTTGCCCTCAAGGTAAATTCACATTTCATAAAGATTACAACAGAGGAAAACTGGGGGATGTGGAATTTCTCATGTAACCAAAAAATCCTTTTTGTCACACACGGTTGTGTAAATGCGAACGGTTCCTGTGTGAGTTCGCATGTCCTACGTGTGTGAGTGTTGTCATGTAAAGTGAAGGGCCATGCTAATTTTACCCTCAGGCCCCCGTGTCATTGAGTTCAGACATTCAAGAGCTTGGGCATTCACTGCATACCAAAAAATCTCAAGAATGAGCATTAATATGCATATTGTGCTTTTCATTCTGTGTATGTGGTTGCGTTGCGTGTGTGTGTGCGCATGCGTGCTTGTGTGTGTCTGTGTGTGTATGGAATAAATAAAACTAGGGAAATTGTGTGATTCAAGTGGAATACATTAGGTCACTATGCAAGTTGTTTAAAAAAAATAAACAAAAAATAGAGCAACACTCTTTTCAAACTTGCCTAGATGGGAAAGTATTTTCTGTTTGAATAAACCTCATCCACTTTGCAGTGTAATATTTTGTAAACTTACAGAATGTTCCTTAACTCTAATCATATCCAAGTGATAAGTTTTCTATGTTTTTATGTTTATAAATATTTTGATAACTATTTAAATGTTGTTTCTGTGGAGAAGTGTTACGTGATTTTGTGTTCAAATGTGAATTTAAAATTGCTGCATGCTGTCTGGGGTCACTGTATTGCTGTGGTTATGAAATCACTGAAACTACTGATTTATTGATTTGACAATTATACCATCATATGCCAAATAAACATTTGTGAAATTATTGAAAACGAACACAAATGCAAATTGCATATTCAATATGTACGCATGCAATATGTGCTTCTCGTGTGTGCTTTTAAATCAATGTGTGTGTGTGCGCGTGCTCGTGTGCATGTGTAAAAAATAACATTAAACAAACATGTCTTCTCTTCTGTTAACAAGCTGTTTTTGACATACATGGTTTAAGAGGATTAAGTATTCTTTGAAATTGACATATACTCCACTTAACTCTACTACCCATACATCTTCCAAACCTAGCATTCTGGCACAATGATTGTGCTCAATTGCTTAATTTTTCACTAGTCACCATTTCGGTGGGTGCTTTGTACAGTTTCTGCTTCACAATTTTTAGATATATTCTCCAGATAGTCGATGTGGAGAGAAAGTGTAAAACAAAATGAATTACATTGACGAAAATGAAAAAAGGTGCAGTGTAAAAGAAAGGAAAAAAGTTTGCACAAAAGAGACCAATAACTGTCAGCTTTGAAAAGTGACTATAGGAAAGTTATTCATCTACATTATTGAGTGGAACTAGGTTCCTAAGAGACACCTCTTTTGTGTTTGAATGCACATGACTTATCATGGCCGGCAGATTTTGGCATGAAGGCACGAATGAAAAGTCCAAGGAACTATGCCTCGCCAGTCACTTCCTGGGATGAACATGCCTTCGAGTTGAGCACATCAGATTTCATGCAGTTGAACTCCACACACAAGCCTTTTAATATGTGCCCCTCCTGAAAGGATTAACCAGCTCATATTGCTACAGTTTTTGTTTTTGTTGTTTGTTCACACAGTTTTGTACGACCGTCCTGTGGATTTAGGGCTCTCCCAACAGTGTTGTGGCCCAGGCGAAAAAAGGAAGTTGCCCCTATTCCTGTTATATAAAATAGGCCCGTCATCTGACCAAGCCTAATATTTTAGAATTAAGTGGAAAATAAACACGAGATTGTGAAGTTGTGCGTATTGTCTCATTTTAGCCCTTATATTCTCTGGCTGATTTTCCTTATGCAACTTTTGTGTGCATAAATAAGGAGCAAAAGTGACCTCTTTACGCTGTTATATAACTCTGGGAGAATGTTATGGGACTTTGGGCAGATTTCCAAACCATTCTTGGAGCTGGGGAACTGGAGCTTTGCTCTGCACTCCAGGGGAAGCTCACCAACCACTGTCTTGAATGGATGGTTGAAATTGACCTCTGTGGAAGTAAAGGTTCCCTCTTGCCTTATTTTATCCCTTTTTCTCTATGTATTTTGAATCATCTGTTTCTCATATTTTACTCTTTGTTCCGCAAGTTTCCTTTCTTGAATTTATGCTGAACTTTAATGTGTTGCTCAGCTTTCTTTACTGTATTCGCCTTTCAGTCTGATGGCCAATTGGTGCACACACAAGTGCAGGGTAAGGCATCCCCTGCTGGGTAAATCGGTGGTTGGGGCTTTGTGTTCCTCCAGCTGTAACCTTTCTCCCCTAAAGGGTGAGGGAGAAGGCTGGGGGTGGGGGTGGCATTGGCAGTCTGAGGGTTTACAGCATTTCGTCTCTAGTCGTGAAATACTTCAGCGTGCGGTGACTCATTCAGTGCGACTTTGTAAATTAAAAAGCGCTGAATTTGCGTAGCCTTGTGACTTTTTCTTCACGGGAAGTAGCTTGTGCTTTTATGGGTCAGGTCGAGGACGGCTTGTTGGTTTGGGACAGTCCACTCCTCTCAGGCCTCATGATCACTTGGTCACCCGGGCTATAGACTGGATAGTCCCCCAGCCCCCCCAGTGGTCCCTTGTCATCACCAGCACCAGGTGTGTTGTTCTCTCCAAAAGCTCCATGAGCCAGTGACTTAAAGCAACCTTTGCACAAATCTAAGGAGAGGAATGCATCTCACTGAAAAAACAAGTTAATGTAAAAAAAACTGGTATCCTGTAGGAACCTGGCAGATTGCTAGGGGGCGCTGGTGCCTATGCATTAGTGTACTGAGGAATCCTGGATGATGTAACCTGCCCTTCTCTGGTAGGATGAAGAGGCAATAATGTCCTGCTGCACTCTTGGATATAGTCAGATATAGCCTGATCAACTTGTTAGGCCACCAGAATATATGGTTTACTGGTTCGCATCCCCTTTCGAATATGAAAATATTTGCTTTTCAATAAATGTCACTGGGGACTTTATATTGTTTCTGATCTTTTTGTTTTATGGTCTGTTTGAATTCATTTGCATAGCCCCCTGCCAGCAAAGTCATCCATTAAGATCTGATTGGTTTTTCCATCTGATCTGTCCTGTTTGAAGTTTAACAGAAAGTTTTACAAAGGCTTTGTGTGCCTGTGCTCACTGATGCCCCACGACACAAATTTCAACTACCATGCAGGTTTGGAGAGCTAATTTATATTATCTTTAAAGCATTTATGGTTGCTGTCTTGTTTGAAAGAAATACATTTTCAATTTGAGCATGGCTAATATTTAATATTTATGGGGAAATTGTTTTCCCCTGCTCATTGTAGTAATTTGCTGAAACGATAGTAAAAATTGCTTGACGGTGGTGTGGCTAGTTGCTAAAACACAATCAATCGAATATTTACATTTGTCCATCATACTGCTTTTTTTCTACATAAACGCCCGCCTCAATATCCAGTATCTCTTTATATATGAATTTATTCAGATTTAGTCCTTAAAGTAGGCTATAGTAGCTGTCCTTTCACAGGCCACGTGTGGGGGGCTTCATAATGAAAGGTACTTAAAAAAAAAAAAAAAATTCTTCCACAAGTGGCCAGTATCTTAAGTAGGTATTAACTACCTACCTTATTGCCAGCAGATAAAATGTTTAATTATAATTTGTGGCTGTTCTCGCATGTCTGTTAGCAAGTAAATCATACTTGGGAACACATCAATTCTGGTCGAAATTATACGAGTGGTCAAACTAGATATAGTTTCCTATAATAGCTGAAAGTTTCGCATTCGCGTTTACAGAAAGTGCCTCTCTAGCCACTGGCGGAGGCGCCAAAAAAGAGTGGCTATTTGAAACATGTCCTCTCGTTTTGATATTGCCACTGACAACAACCAGGTATATTGCGTTCTTTCCGTAAATTTCTTTTCAAATAATTTGTGCAGCGCAGTTTTATCAGCCTAAAAGCACGAGCGCGGTCTGCTGGTCTTTCGATTCCTTGAATGCTTTCAGGCTTTCCTTGAATGCGCGGCGATAACATTTTTGGCAGAGGGGGTAGGCCTGCTGCAGTCATGCTCTGCACGCCGCTGCGCTCCCGAAATGTGGCTTTGCCATTAGGACTGTGGCTGCCTTCGCACTGCAATATCCATCAGGTCCCCCCTCCCGTCCCTGAAACCTATCAGCGTTCTCAGAGTTGTAAATTTCCGTCTCGAGTTTTATAGATGTTTTCAGGGTGAGCCGAGCCCGGGGATCTCTTGCGGCGCTCAGTTCCTGGAAGATCGGGCTCTGTGTTCTTGGATTTCCTGGAAGCTGGAAATTGAAAATGTGGTTTTATATAGTTTTTTTCTTCTCCAGTCTTCGGTTAGAACCGCTTTAAATTAGAAAGCGTTTAAAGATCCGGGGGATTGACAAATTGGTCGTTGCATTTAAACAGACAGCTTTGGTTTTTAGAATTTTTTTTATAGGCTGTGTTTGAAAAGGTTGCGGAATAATCCTTTCTCGCCGAAACGAATCGCCCGTTTAGTCTCGAAACAAACGCGTTAAAAGAGATTTCAGCATTTCCCTCTTTCGTTTTCCTTTTGTCTGTTTTTAAAAAAAAGTTTTTATTGTTATTCATTTTTTATTTGCACACTTAAGGCAGGATTTCTGCCCAATTAGCAAGTCATGAGAAAACTTCGTGGAAAGAGTTGTGAAAAGCGTGTCTGAACTAACACAGCGGACTGTTCCAATATTTGTTTTATGTTTGTGTTGGCCAGTGACTGAAGTTGAACAGATGGTGGGGTTGGGAGCATTTTTAGGCAGATCAGGCACGCTCGCAGTGACATGCACATCTGTAGATCCCTAGTGTCCTCTCCAAGGTGAAAGGTTAGATTCTCACTAATCACTGAAGAAAATATATCTCATGCAGTCTGACTTAGTCTGGGCTATTGCCATGGTGATATTGTAGTAATAATAATAAGAACAACAGCAACAACAATAATAATAGTAGTTTTATTTTTATTATTCATTACTTTTGTTATTTAAATGGCCTTGTCTCCCAGCCTCACAGATTTAGTTTTCATATAATTTTATCTCTGATTCATCTCTGATTCATTATGTTACCCGGCTTATTCATAGAAACTTACTGTAAATTCATTACAGTTGCCCCACAGACACTGCTGGATGTTTGCTGCTATAATTCATATTTATCTCAATTATGGATTGAACCTACACGTTTTTGGTCCCTCAGTCAGTTTTATAACCTCTACACTGCTGATCTCCTGGATTAGGGATTTTCATCTAGAATCACTAGGTGAGACAAAGCGGTCTTCAGCATGAATCGAGTCCTTTGAGGCCTTGTTTCTGTTAGACAGAATCCACCTACCCCCTGTTCCCACTTGTCTGAAGAGCACTTAAGCATGCCTCAAACCACACTGGTCTGGGAGACATTGGCTGTCTACAGTAAAACTGTCTGGCTGAGCTGCACAGGGATGTGAGACACCTCTGTGTTGTCACAGCTGGCTACCCATGAGCCCTTTTTACTTTAGAAATTTGGACTCTTACAGTTGCAGCAGTTATAACATTGCTATTGGTCACATTCTTCTTTTATTATCAGTCAGTCTTTTTATCTCAAAATGAGCTACTTCTCATTCATTTATATTTAACATGAAGGTCAGTGTTCTTGTCAACCGTTCATTTCTTATTGAAACCGATGAATTAGCATATAAATAATTATAGTAGCTACATAACAAATGAAAGTGCTCAGCTCCTTTAACTGGAATAGACTATGGCATTGTTTTTTTATTAACTGGAGCGCAGCACTATAAACATCCACAGTTGCCTGGAAGTCAGGTGGCATTCCTTTGAATTGGTTGCATTCGGTTGATGTAATCTGATTGGTTAAACTCATCTGAGATTTTTGGCTCGAGTATGCCGTGCTACCCTGGAAGATTTTGGGGCCTTTGTGCCTTCCACCTTTAGCTAGCGATGCACATGCACACACCACTCAACACTCCACCCATAATTGTGTCAGTTATTCATAACAAATGACTTAAATCCAATCTCGGCCAGTTAAATTTTTCTATCACAAAACTCACTTATCCATGAATTGCTAATGGCGTCTTGCATTTCTCCTGTTTTTTAAATTAATTTTCAGTATTTTTTTAACACGGGGTCCCGGTCAAAGCTCATAAATTTAAGACAATGATAACGCTTTATAGAAGCGTGGGGGCGTGTTTCTAAGAGGAGTAACCGCGCAGACGCAGGAGTTCAGTCTGCGTGCGTCCGTGTGTGCGAGAGACAGAACGAGAGAGGGGGAGAGAAAACAAATGTACCGAGGGAGGGAGAGAGTACAGTTTGTCTATCTGCCTGCTGCGCTTGCCCTCGCAGCTGAAGTGAACTTAAGAAGCGGTCAGGGCAGGGTCATGCAGCGTAGTTTGGGCTGAAATCAGAAGGGATCAGTCACACTCGGGTAATTGGGTTATTTAGCTCTGTCTGGTGATGGCCATGTCTAGACGCATTTGACTTGGATTAGCTTTTGGGTCTGAAAAGCAGGGTGGGTACTTATTTTCATTTCCCATCTAATCAGATGTGATCGTGGTAAAAATGAAGCAGCAATTTGAATATTTTACATCCTATGGGGATGTTAATATGTTCCCAGTAAATATGTGGGAAAAATCCTTACGAACACTGCCTTACAGTCATGAAAATGCATGGCATGCCCCTCAAGTCTTTTTGAGTTTAGGGATGCACACATCTTGTGTGGGTTTTTGGAAAATAAAGTCATTTGTGATATTTGAGGTAGTGTGCTCTGTCAGGAGTGGCTGGCTTTCCTCATGCATGAGAGCCACGGGTGCATGATGTGTCCATATTTCGCTGCGGGAATTTAAATAAATAATATATTACATTTCTTAAAGCAGACTTTAAGGACATAAGTTCAAGAGCGCACAGCCTGCTCTGGGTTGCACGCACTCGCTGTGCTGCGTCCAGTGCTTGTTTGCATTTCCAAATCTGCTGTGTCCTCTTTTGTTGTTTTCTTAATATTGTAAGCAGCACACGCACGCACGCACAGACACACACAGACACAAGCACACACATGCAAACAAACACGCATAGAGTCTTGCTGCAGCACACAGACACATGCGTCTCTCCTCCTGCGAGTAGGCAAACATAGCCTTTGACCTTTTGGAGTCGCCTGGGGTAACAAGCAGTGTCTTTTGAGGACCATGTGTGTGCACATTTGCGCGTGCGTGCGTGCATTGTTTGTGCATGTGTGCGTGTGTGTGTATGTGTGCACGCATGTGTGCTTGTGCACGTGTGTGTGGGCGTGTGTGTGTGTGTGTCTGTGAGCATGCTTGTGCGCGTGTGTATGTGTGGGTAGGCGTATGTGTGTGTGGGTGTGCGTGCGCACCTGTGTGTGCATGTGTATGTATGTGTGGGCATGCATGTGTGTTTGTGCATGTGTGTGTGTGTGTCTGTGAGCATGCCTGTGTGCGTATGTGTGCACGCGTGTATGTGTGTGTGCAGGCGTGCTTGCATGTGTGTGAGTGTAAATGAGAGGCTCAGACTTCATCAGTCTCTTGTCAATGAATGATCCAGTTTTCCCCAGTGGTGGAGCGCTGTTCCTTTGTCCTCCTCCTCCCAGTCAGACCCAGCCTTCTGGCTGGCAGACATTATTGTGTTCAGTTTTGTTTCTAATTTCACTCTCAGTTCTGGATATTTGGTACCCTTATAATTGAGGTTTACTGTAAAGACCTTAATGGAGAATTATTTAAATACAAACAGGGTACTTTGATCATAATTACACAATTAGACTGAAATTGGGATGCTTAACTCATTTTGATGGCTTTTCTGTACTTCTGTCTTGGCAGGACAATGTTGACCGGGCTGCCACTCACAGACCACCTGATCTGATTGGACCAAATTTCCAACAGTCGTCCAGTCGGAATTCACCTAACCATCATGGCAAGTGTGCTCACACCATCTACATAGAGTGTTTAAGCAATGTGCATTGCTGTCAATTCTGTAATGTTTTTCCAATACAATACAAAAGGAGTATGTATTTGTGGAATAAAGCATATTTTATTAGGATATAATATGGATATATTTTAATTAATTCCAGTTTTATTCCTTTTCACTTTAAGTTAAACATCTGTCCTTTTTTGTTATATAGTTATAGCATGGTTTATCGTGCACAATTTTACTGCTTTTCGTTGGAAGTTTTTAAAAGGTAATAATCCTTATCCTTTCTCCCTGGCAAATCAAGTATATTTTGAGTGCAAGGCCTATCTCATTTCTCTGGTATAAATGTGTTTTGAACCCGTGAGGTAACTATGGTAACCTCATTTTTTAGTGAATGAAGTCCAACATTGTTTAAGATTAAGTGAAATGTCTCCGAGTCTGAGAGCACTTACTTCGGTGTTTAAAACTGGTACTGTCAGCAATGGGTAGAGGCGTCTGTGTGGGAGGGAGGGAGGGAGGGAGAGAGGGAGGCAAGCAAGCAGAGGAAAGGGGAGGTAGAGGTGTGTGTGTGTGTGTGTGTGTGTCTGTGTGCACGTGTGCCTTTGTGCCTGTGCATGTGTGTGTGTGTGAATGCATGCGCGCGCATGCGTGTGTGTGCGCACGTGTGCCTCTCTGCCTGTGTGTGTGTGTGTGTGTGTGTGTGTGTTTGCATGCATGTGTGTCTATGTGGATATTTGTGTGTATGGGGGGTTAGATTTGTTTACGAATAACGGACTTGCTCATTAAGCTCTAGCTGGGATATATGTTCAGCATGTTTCCATTGTAAACATTTGACCGATTCATAGGCTGATTTGTAAAGACTCTGGGGGTCCCATTGTAATTGCGCTTTCAGTGTAATTGTACAATACAGAAAATTTGCCCGTAATAATCGGAGCATGAGATTTAAGCACAATATTGACCCAGCATGGGAGGTGTGGCCTGAAATATGCTGGAATGTCTGGCAGTGGTCAAGAATGCTTGGTGCTGTCATGGAAATAAGCGAAGCAGAAATCACATTAGAATTTTATTTTCCGGGTCGTATGTAGTGTAAAAACGGATCACACAGGAGGAAGCCAGCGTCTGTAGGAAAGCAGAGATCATTGGCGCGGTACATCAGAGATTTTGTTTCTTGGACTCGATATACAGGAAGATTAATTTCATCCAGACATAGTAGAACATGTAATTTGAAAGTTTCATGTAACAGCTACCAGTCCTGCCTCCCACCCCCAACACCCCCCCCTCCCCCCCAAAAAAAACCCTTTGCCCTGCGGCTTCCCTGAACCCCCTGTCTGACTCCCGATACATTTCCATTTATGGAACCTCCTATGTTTTCTTTTTCCTGTTGAAGCTCCATGAAGCAGAAGCCTTGTTGGCGTAGTTCTTGTTGGCTCATAGGATGTTCTTTTAGTTGTTTCAATTAATCAGAGAAGTTTTTTTATGTAATCAGACGTGAACATGAGAGGGTCGATACGTGCCGGAGGTCAACTGTACGGCTTCGCCTCAGAACATAAAGCTGGCTAATGAGGGGCCGCTTGTTTGAAACGCACTGCTTGAACCTGACACTGGGTGAAAGTTCTGGCATATAAATCTGTGTTATAAACTGTTTTTGCATTAGAGGAGGATAGAGTTACTGACTGGAGTGTGCCCCTTTGTAAGATGTTCACTCTTTGCCATCAAGACACTGCTCCATTTTCCTTATTAGTGTAAAGAAATCTAATCTCTCGTAAAAAAAAAATAAATAAATACTTACGTGAGTTGCATTATGGGAGTTTGGTGGCAGCTTTTGGCCTAACATCATTTTCCTCTAGACATTTATCCTTGGCAAATAACATGATAGAAAAGCCATTTTAAAAATCTTTGGCCAAAAGCTTTTCAGCACTGTAGCACAGCTAGAAGCTACAGTAACGATCTACAGTACACTGTAGTTGTGTTTGTGGTTCTCATTAATGCAAAATGTTTGACTCCTTGGGGTGTTTTCCTGTCAAGTACATTAGCAGTTCTGTACTTTCTGTTCATTCAGTTAATTGCACAACTGCCTGGTGGAACAAAGCCTTTGCCATTCTCCCTGCTCTTCTCTCCTCTTGTTTTTTGTCATAATCGGATCTTCAGTGAAGTTGACCGAGCTCGTTTTCATAACGCACTGATGAGTGCACTGTAGTTTGTCATTGGTGTCATCTGGGGCGCTCTAGAGATGCTGGCAGCTGGATTTTAGGTGTTTTCGTTGGTCGATAGTATAGTGTCACACTGATAATGCCTCCAAGAAGCAGTCCTTTTTCGCTGGGGTGAAGCTGCTCGCTGTACATAAACGTGTCTCCCGTCTGTGGCTGGTGAGGAGAGAGTGGTTTAAGGCAACAGTGGCTTGGCATGCTCCCTTTTCTCTCCTAAAGTAAATGATTTCCTGAAATCACACCTGGGAAAAACAAAGTCCTGTTCACTGCAACTTCTGGATTCTGCACTATAAATCTCCCGAGCACGTTTTAGTTCAGTTTGAGCTTGTGCTTTTTAGCTTAAATCTGCTGTCATTGATTTATCTGTGTGTTATATGGATTCATCCCAGTTGGCTATATGCCTTGTGACCATAATGATACGTTTCATGATGGTGAGCTGGTCTAGATTGTCTGTATCTTTTTTTAATATGATACATTACATTAAACTGTTTCAGGGCAAATACTCAGATTTAGGTTACACGCATGTACAGGGCTGCAGAATTACCGCTCAGTTTAATAGGGTTTGAAGCCCTGCTGGGGACATACCTCCTCTAAAGAATCTCTCCTCAATCTTGTGTCCTGTCCTCCCTCTCCCTCCCTCCCTGAATTTTCGTGAGCCCCTCTTCAGCCCCTCCTTCCCCTGCTCGCTCTCTCTCTCTCTCTCTCTCTCCCCCCCTCTCTCTTTCTCTCTCTCCCCTCTACCCCTTCTCCATCCATCCATCTTCCCTGCTCCACCCCTCATCTGTACCCTCTCTCACTTTTATTCTTTCTGTCACTTTCTACCTCTTCTCTCTTCTCTGAAGACATTAAGATTTTGGTCTGATATGATTCCAGTTTTATGAAGGGCGGTCATCTGCATGGTCTCCTAAACTGCTGAAATAGTGTGTGGAGATTAGGCATGGTCATCATGCTTGTGGAGGAGGGTCCCTCTGAAGCAGAGAACTCGTAAAAGTGATGGAACTCCAGAGAGGGCTGCGCTATCTACTGCTTGGCATGACCGTGAGTATGTGGCACCAAGCCCAGCTATTGGTCCAATACTACTATCAGGTTGGCATTAAGGACAAGTGTTCATTTGTCCCGAATGAACTTGTGCAAGTGCACGGTAGCTTGTTTTGATGCCATCATAAATTCAGTTAGGCTTGAAGAAAAGTGTGCAGGGTGTTGTCTCTGTAGTGACTGTAGTGACTACAGCACTATAACTTGCACTGAGAATATTTGCACCTGATATAGTTATGACCTTTCCATTTCTGTACTTAATCCTAATATAAATATACCGGAGCTTGTCACACGCATGATGTTACTGGCTGAGTTACTTTAAGACTTTGCTTGCTGTTTAAATGATTAACCTGGTCTTCCAGAGGATTTTGTCTAGTCTTTTCAGACAGACCACAAGCTCTTCCCCATCATCAAGTTGAAGTTGGCCAGGCAAGCTTGTGGTGGACCGGTGACTCAATAGTGATTTATGACCAGGTGTACAGTGCAACCAAATCCCTTGGATCTGAACTTGTGTAGGCCGTTAACCTCTGCACACCTTGTAGCTTAATGGCAAATCACAAAACAGGCCTGCTGGAATAGACATTACTGCGAAATCGCTGTTGCTAATGATAATGGTAATTCTGTGGTATCACTGGAGGGTCAGCACATCCCTTGGGGGTAGCAGGAATAGCATTTAGTTAGCAATAGGAAATGTATATCAAATCAATGGCCCGCACAAGGCAGATTTATAAATCTTTGGTATGTCTGACTAAACATTTTTCCCGAGCGTGTTTTTTTTTCTCTCCGCTCCCTAAGTGCCTTACTGTACTGTACGTTTTGCAAACATCTGTGGATTTCTGTTCTTTTTGGACAGAGGACATAAGCGCTGTCTTATCACGGTACTTGTAATGCATGCAGGGTACATCTGGTTGTAATGAATGTGTCTGTTTTCACACTGAAATGTGCCATATGGAAGCTGTAGAGTGCTTGCTTTCTGCATTGTCTCCTTAATAATAACAGGAAATGTTTGAAATAACTTTGTGTTCAGATTATCTTGCATTAAGACCCATCCTGGAAAGAAAAAAGAAATCCTTCAGCCCATCGTATAATTTTTTTGATTTGGATAGTGATCTCTAAGAGGTTTTGCACAAAATGGCCTGCACCTAATAATTATAGATCAGTGTTTATTTTATATAATTATCACATAATTTAAATTAATGAGCCCTTATATGGTGAGTCTGAGCTAAAAGTTTCCACCTTGTAACCTAAGCATATTGTTGCACGGTTGTGTGCACTGAACTATAATTATACCGCAAATGCCTTTACAGCAGTGCGGTTTAGTGTTTGAGAAATCGCTCTGTTCATATGGCTACAGGTTCAAATCCCTAATACAGTACTGCTGTTGTTCTGCCTCTGAGCACCTTTGAAGGGCTTAACCTTGCTTTAGTACCTATCCCCGCGGTTTAAATGAATGGCATATAAAAATGCTAGCTATGCGACTTCCCCTGGATAAGACCGTCTGCTGAAGAAATAATGTAATTATGGCATTACGGTTATTTTTGGTGTGCGATTCTGGGTTGGGTACCCTTGGCGTAATCCCGCTCTCTGCCGTCTCCTCCTGCCATCTCCGTCTCCGCTTCGGCATGTGAGGAATGCCGTGTGTGACCACACGTTACCGCAGACCGAGGAGCAAAATATCAAGGTGCAAATAGCTGGAATTTCTTAGCCTAATACCCTTGATCTCTTTTTTTTTTTTTTTTTTTTTTTTTTTTTAAATAGCGTTTGACAATAATCCCGCGGGCTTTAGGATCGCGTCCCCTTCGTCTCCTTGGTGCTTTGCGAGTTCTTTTGTAGATTTTTTTCAGACGCCCGAAGTGACAGGAAAGAAATTACCCGTCCCGCTCGGCCAATTTCCTCGTCGCCAGCAGCTGACTGAAATCCACACACGGCTTATGTCATGCCTTAGCGAACGCTTCCCTCCCGGGCCGCATTCCGGAGACCAGGATCCATCAATACTTCGCATTTAATGCTTGCGTTATGAATGCTAATGGTAGGTAGGTATGCTCAAAATATCTGTCCACAATATCACAATTCATAAGTAAAAATAAATAAATAAATAAAATCTTCATTATCTTATGAAATTGGTGCGTAAACCAGGCAGCTACGTTTGATATGGCTGATTTGACGTGTTTAAAAGTGGTTTACGGTCTGTTGGGTAACTATGGGGAATCATGGCTTCATATTTTCCATTTGTGTGTTAATAGTGAACAGCTCAGGCTGCCTCCTGGGGATTTTTCAAATTAAGAGCACAATTCATTTCTAATGTGTTCAACTTGTGTAATTATTATTTAGCTGATTTTTTTAACTTTTTGTGTCAACACCAGTGGCAAAATTAAAGAGGCTTTATCTTCTTAGTCAAGACATTGTACTTATTTGATTAAATTTCACACCTTTCTGCAGATGATAGTTTCAACCCCTGCCAGGGTTCCCCTCTCGTGAACCATTTGTGTCATCGCACTATTGTAAATTCTTCAGCGCACAATATCAGATTACTGTTTTATGAAGGAACACGCGGCCAGAGTGGCCTGCAGCTGCCTGGCTGGGAAACAAAGGCAGGCAAAGTACAGACTTTATCATCTGCTGCTCTTTCTACGAACCGCATCTCCACTGAGTGAGTGAGTGAGTGAGTGAGTGAGTGAGTGAGTGAGTGAGTGAGTGAGTGAGTGAGTGAGTGAGTGAGTGAGTGAGTGAGTGAGTGAGTGAGTGAGTGAGTGAGTGAGTGAGTGAGTGAGTGAGTGAGTGAGTGAGTGAGTGAGTGAGTGAGTGAGTGAGTGAGTGAGTGAGTGAGTGAGTGAGTGAGTGGTGTTTTAACATGTTGGATTGTCTGTTAAATATGAGTAAATGAGTAAGTGTGAGCTTGATTAGTGTGCTTATGATTGTGAATGTGTGTGTGACTGAATTTGTGTGAGAGTGGATGTGATTGTGAGTGGGTGTGTGACTGAGAGTTAGTGTGAGCGCAGATGTGATTGGGTGTGGGTGTGTGAATGAGAGTTAGTGTGAGGGCCGATGTGATTGGGTGTGGGTGTGACTGAGAGTTGGTGTGAGAGCGGATGTGATTAGGTGTCGGTGTGTGACAGTGAGTTAGTTTGAGAGCGGATGTGATTGGGTGTGGGTGTGTTAAGGAGAGTTAGTGTGAGAGTGGATGTGATTGGATGTGGGTGTGTGACTGAGAGTTTATCAGCGTAAATGAGACTTAATATTTCTTAATAATATGAAAACTTAAATTATGTTAATCTGCGAACAACATTAGCTATCAATCTGATGATTGGAAATTAATAATTGTTACTCGGCACTATGTTATTACAGAAAATAGGCTAATCCAAATGAGAAAATTGAGAAAGCTTAACTATTTATTTAGGTAGCTCGCTAATATCGGTTTGGTTAAGTTCAGCTACCTGGCTGACTTTACTTGCCACCTACTGATACATCCAGGATGTGAATTGATTGGTAATCATCCTTAACTTAATGAGCTCAATTAATATCAATAAGATGATCTAATGGTTATTTTATTTGATCTAAAGGTGTGGATATTCCAGTGGTGTGTGCGCCCTGCGAACGATTGCCGACCTGTCTAGGGTGTGTTCCTGCCTCTCACCCAATGCACGCTGGGATAGGCTCCAGCACCCCCTGTGACCCTGACCAGGAATTACATAATGGATGGATTGTGTGGTACAATGGACTATGAATTTGGTAAAAGGTCCATTATCCAATACTACTGTCTCAGAGAGTGTTACACTGGCTTGCCTGAGAATAAAATGTCTCATCGATAGTGACCTGTCTGCCGCCCTCATGATAGAGTGCATACTCAAGTTTCATTTGCGTTTGAAAGTGTGGAGAATGCAACAGGAAGCCCTTGGCAAAGCAGTTCATAGTTCTGTGTGCCAGTTATAGCGCCTGAGCAAAGCTGGCATAGCCTACTGTGATGTGTGAGGGTCGGGTGTATCTGGAGCAGTGGCAGTCCTGATTCCTGGAGCTGCGATGGGCAGCTGTGGTTCGGGCTAACGGTGCGTGAGTCTGAGTGTGTCCATGTGTTTTTGTGATCCATCCAGCAGGTCATGTGGAATATGAATATGGAGTTGTGCTGTGAGTGTTGTGGGAAAAGTCGGTGACAGTTGATGGTTTCAAATGTCCATGCAGGCACCAGAAGGCAAAGAAAGCTCTCCGGCACCGCATTGAGAGCACAGGTGCTGGAGGTAGAAAACCAGCACTGCACACGGCCTCTCGAGATGGCTTTGAGATTTGTGTGCGAGTAACCTAACCTCACAACCGTCGCAGAAATGCAGGAACATGAGATATTTTCAGCCACCCCCTCCATTAATGTCACCCTTAACCGAATTCCATTTTTGCAGTGGTCCGCAGAGGTGGAGATTATGAACGATTCTGCCCTGCTGTTGGGCCCTTATGGGCTGTCATGTATTAGTGAGTTATGTCAGGATCACTTTAGGGGGCTGTTTCTTGAGCCATTATTCCAAGCTGAAATAATGCTTTAAGAAACATAATTATTCAAAGGTCAAATAATGGGTCAGCCGGCTAACTTTTGTTGATACTGTGGACTAACTCTGCCTTTCCCATTTTGGGAAACAAAGCTTATTTCCATGGCAATGTTGGCAGTGTTTTAAGCCAACTCTGCAGTGTGCTAACTCCAAGTTTTCCTGGCTGTGGGTTTAAATTGAGGTTGATGCAGCCAGTTAAATCAGATAATCTCCATTCCGACAAACTGACACGACTTTGGTAGAATCATCGGGGCTGGAAGATTTAGAAACGTATAAAATCAGAATTAAAGTGGAATGCACGACTAGATCTAAAAAATAAAATAAATGTACATACATTATTTTAATTGCGTTATTATGAGATATAGTCATTTAGCAGATGATTTACCAACTTACAAAAGCGCATTTCACATAACAAGTAAACTTCACAAAAGCTAGAGATATGTAAACTTACAAACAGTGCCAACAGCAAGGTACATGCATTAAGACATGAGATAAAGTGATAAAGGTGAGGAAATGTTTGATTATTAAAAAAGAAACATTGATGTGTACTCTGATAAGGCTGTGAATACATCTTCATGGTTGTTTGGGAGAGGTTATTACACTACCTGGGGAAGAGACCCAGTTAATATGTGTGTGCCTGCTTTCAACCCCCTTTGAAGAAAAAATCCAATAAACATGCAGTGTGAAGTAGTTGATAAATCATTGTGTTGTATTTCAGATTTCTATTTCTTTGACATCTTAGTCATTTTCTTGTTTGTATTTTTTGCTTTCATTTATATTATTACATTCAAGTTCAAGCTAAAATCAGAGAAAAGTACTTGATGTCAAAGGTGTTCTTTCAAATAAATGATCTGAAAGACACTGAGGTCTATAGGGTTCCGCAGTGGTTGAAACTATAATTTTCATTTTTTTTGGTGTATGGTGGCATCTAGTGGTAAAATTTTAGACTGCAGTATATTCATTTTTGGCTGGATCGCAACAGTGGATGTCTGCGACTGAGTGATGAAGTTGCACCATTGGTCGGCCGGATGAAGTGTGTTAAGTCCAGCCATATACTAGGTTTTGACCTGGTCTTGTTTAAAGGGATGTGTATGTGGAGTACTAGATACTGTGCCAGCTAAAAACATGGTATTTTTCCATTTTGAAGCTTGATAGGCATATTTCACAAATATAATGGATAGATAATTATGTGGCTTTTAAATTCTCTGTGTTCATTAACTCTTTAGATGCATACTTTTCAGTTTAATAGAGTCTCAGCCCTCTGTCCATGTTGTAAGTGGACTTTTAAAAGGAGTATCGGTCACTCGAAAAACGAAAAAACGCCGAAAAACGACATCACCACAGGAGTGCCTTCATACCATTTTATGGAAACAGTTGCTCTTCATGCACCGGTATTATTCCTAACAGAGGATGGCGATTCATTGTCCAATTAATTGGCCTTCTTAGTTCTAATATATTTTGTAATTTGCCCAAAACTTGTTTCCTCTTGTTTGTGTTTTTTCACTTTTGCTACACAAGTTAAACCTTACGGGATCTCAGTCACAGCTGTCCTGGTTTGTTTCACAGCCCAGAATCCCTTTGAGGAATGCAGGGGGTTATGTGCGGGCTTTGGGATTCTCACACAGAGCAGCTCTCAGGATATGAAATGCCAGGATACAGGTCTTGCAAAATAACTAAAAATGAAAAAACTGTAAAACTGAACTGCTGATTGTAGCTTAGCAACTGAACAAAGACCAATCAACAAAGTCCCAAACTTTGATTCTTTGAAGCGCCAGTGGTTTTAAAATTTTTTTTTTTTTCTTCTTCAGAAAAACTACATTAAAGCAAGTGGCTCTGGGGTAAAAATAGTGTTTGTTCTGAAGAAGGTAGCACTTGAAAATAATTAGAAAGTTAATCACAAAAGAACTCAGGCCAGCTGTACAATAGTACCAGAGTTACCATCAGTTTGAAGCACAGAGACAATTAAAGCCTAATATGATGACTTCAGATTCTGCCTCTAATTAGCGTGGCACCTTTTCACTGATACCCTGCTCTTATGAACATTAATGATGTGACATGGAAAAAACAGCTCCTACCTCCAATATTCTGGGGTGCTTTCTGCCATTTGTGTGTATGCTGTAATTTGTGTGTGTGTGTGTGTGTGTGTGTATGTGTGTCTTTGTGTGTTTGGGGGAGGGGGGTGATATGGGTAATCTGTACTGGGTGATGTGTACAGGGTGCATATGTAGGATGATCTACAGGTTAATATATATAGGCTGACGTATCCCAGATGATGTATGTAGGGAGATGTGGGTGATGTATGTGGGGTGGTGTAGTCAGGGTGATGTATGTAGGGTGGTGTAGTCAGGGTGATGTATGTAGGGTGGTGTATTCAGAGTGATGTATGTAGGGTGGTGTAGTCATGGTGATGTATGTAGAGAGGTGTAGTCAGGGTGATGTATGTAGGGTGGTGTATTCAGGGTGATGTATGTAGGGTGGTGTAGTCAGGGTGATGTATGTAGGGTGGTGTATTCAGGGTGATGTATGTAGGGTGGTGTAGTCATGGTGATGTATGTAGGGAGGTGTAGTCAGGGTGATGTATGTAGGGTGGTGTAGTCAGGGTGGTGTATTCAGGGTGGTGTAGTCAGGGTGATGTATGTAGGGTGGTGTAGTCAGGGTGATGTATGTAGGGTGGTGTAGTCATGGTGATGTATGTAGGGAGATGTAGTCAGGGTGATGTATGTAGGGTGGTGTATTCAGGGTGATGTATGAAGGGTGGTGTAGTCATGGTGATGTATGTAGGGTGGTGTAGTCATGGTGATGTATGTAGGCTGGTGTAGTCATGGTGATGTATGTAGGGTGGTGTATTCAGGGTGATGTATGTAGGGTGGTGTAGTCAGGGTGATGTATGTAGGGTGGTGTATTCAGGGTGATGTATGTAGGGAGGTGTAGTCAGAGTGATGTATGTAGGGTGGTGTAGTCAGGGTGATGTATGTAGGGTGGTGTATTCAGGGTGATGTATGTAGGGAGGTGTAGTCAGGGTGATGTATATAGGGTGGTGTAGTCAGGGTGATGTATGTAGGGAGGTGTAGTCAGGGTGATGTATGTAGGGTGGTGTATTCAGGGTGATGTATGTAGGGAGGTGTAGTCAGGGTGATGTATGTAGAGAGGTGTAGTCAGGGTGATGTATGTAGGGAGGTGTAGTCAGGGTGATGTATGTAGGGCGGTGTGGTGTGGCCCCAGGCTTTGGGTCTCTCTCCGCAGCGGGAGGATTGCGTTTCACTGTCTCCAGTCAGACAGGAGCCTGGTGATAAGAGTCTTCTCCACATCGCTCCTGCAGTCCTGGCACACAAGCTGATTCATGACTTTAATAACAGAGGGGTATATATTGCTGATATTTTATGGCTGCTTAGTTCATTCTATATTTAGCCATTTTATTTATGGAACAAAAATAGGCAGGCTGCATTTTGAACACGCATTAACGCACTCTTGTTTTTCGGAAGTCAATTTATTCATTAAGTCACCTTTTCATTTTAATATCAAGGTCGTTTAAACCTTTTTCTTCTGACCAAAGGGCTGTGGTGTTTAGAATCCTTAATTTTCTTTATGTTCTTGTCTTTTGTGGCAGATCACAGTCTGAGACATAATAATATCCTCATACCTTGGCACCCCACTTTCTTCAAAATAAATTCTCTAGAACCTGCTGCAGCTTCCACAGACAGGTTTAGATTACCATGCATCTACGTGCAAAGTATGGTGAGACCAAGGAGGGGAAAAAAATGATTTAACAAACTGTAGCCATATTTTGGAATATTACTGCGGCTTGCTTTTCACTGTTTAAGTGGTGCTGCATACTCAAAGGCCTGTAGGCGCGTTCCAGGGGTACAGTATGTTAGTGAGCACAGGCTTTGTATTTATTTCTGTTTTTTGTTTCTGCCGGGCAGAGGACGACGTGGACCTGGAGGCCCTGGTGAACGACATGAACTCCTCCTTCGAGAGCCTGTACTCCTCATGCGGCGTGGCAGCAGAGTCCGCCCCCCTGCTCCAGAACGGACAGCTTCACCGGGCGCATGGCTCCGCCCACCGGCCGGGCCCCGCCCCGCTGCAGCCCACGTCCCCCAAACAGAAGGTCCGCCGGTCCCAGCCCATGCACATTCTCGCCGTCAGGTACGGACCCCGTCCTCACTGCTGTAGCCGGGTGATGCTCTTACCGCTCTCGTCTCTGTTAGAGATTGCTTGCAATGTTACTGATTATTCTTACCACTGTCATGAGAAATCAATCTAAGAACAGGTCGAACAGCAACAGATTTTGAATTAGGAAACTTTCACATTGTTCCCCAGTTGTTGCCCCCCCCCCCCCCCCAAGTTTTTCACCCCAGTCCCACCCCCAAAACCTCAGGTATTACCACCCTCTAGCCTAGCAGCCAGAGAACCACATCATGGATACTCTTACTCATGGGTCATGTGTGAAGTAGGCTACGTGGCATTAAATTCAAAGACCACCACCAAAAAAAAGAAAGAAAAAGAGAAGCTAATCATGTGTCCTTTACTGTAGTAGATTCTAAAAGCTCTAATTAAACCATCAGTAGGCCTACCCACTGCTTCTCAGCACTGTCATCTGGATGTGAACTACTAACCTGACAGGCTTTGATTAAATCCCCCGTTCTCGCTACCTGTCAGTGGTTCCGACTGGATGTGAACTAATAGCCTGCCGGTCTTTGAAGCCGCGGTACCTGCTCTCGGTCGGTAGCTCAGTCTGGCTGAACTAATAACCCGACGAGCTGCTCCAGCGTCTCCGCGCCGCCTCGGGGGATAACGAGACGCATCGCCCCGTTTTCCCGCCGGTTCCGTCTGGGTTCACGCCAAGGTTACTCCTCAGCGCCGACCGGCCGATAACACCGGGGCTGCCGCTCAGACTCAGCGCCTTATTAAACTTTCAGAGTTCGGAAGAAAGCCGAGCGCCTCTCCGGAGTCGATGGCAGTCCGCGGGCGAGCATTACTTTATAACGGACAGCAAACTTCACCCTCTTTAAAAAAAATTTTTTTTTGATCGAACAAGTCATCGGAAAACACTCCCGGAGTTTAAGCGAGCTCCTTTCGCATCTCTGTGCTTCACACCACTTTGATGGATATTGCTGCTAATCAAAAGACCTCCCTTCCGTAGCGCACTGCTGCAGAGCTGAAGGTATTCTAACGAGCGGGTATGCATTTTTTAACAGCAGTTCGGTGATGTCATCTGATAAAGTGGTCGCGAACCCACGCGTTGCGCCTGACTTTAAAATATTCTTGTTTATCTGCTATTCTTTTTCAGTTCTTTAAGAACTGTCACCGTGCGGTCGGTTTTCAGCGGGTTCTTTTTCTACTTTGTCGGATGCTGCGTTCAATACATAATAAACCCCTTCAGCGATTCCTTTCATCATTTTACCGGGCGAAAGAATAATGCTTTCCTTCGCTGCTGCAGTTTTGACATGTGAAACTAAAACTGAAATTGAAATTAATGTGAAAGTTTTTTTTTTTGTGGGAAAATTCTTGTTTGTGTTTGAAAACAAACCCCAGGGACAAAGTTGGTTGGACACACCGGCTTCACGCAAGGGCCTGGAGTAACTCAACATTTGTTCTTAACTACACCCTGCATTCAGTCACACTTGTCTTTAACTTTGGCCTGGATTCGGTCACAATTTGTCCTCAGCCCTCCTGTTGTTTTCAGGGTCAAAATGACCCTGAAATCTTGAGTTTAACAGCAGTGAAAAGTGAAACCCTTAAAATTGTATTTTTTTTCAACATGAAATTTGATGGCTTTTCCTTGTGTGATTCTGCCATTAGAAGAAATGAAACATTGCCCTTTTTTATATTTTTATGAAAGCGATACACCATCAGGGTGCAAAGATCTTATGCCTCTTTTTTTAAACCATGCAGTTTTGAAATCAGAAGACATAATCAAAGTTATGTGCTGCACAATTATAACACCAAAATAATCAATTATGACTTGTGTTTTGCTGTAAAAGGGACTGTTGTACACCAAAGAAAAGTAGTCTCTGGACTGTGAAGTCAGGAAGCAGTTATTCACAGATGTATTTATGAGTAACAGGTTGTTCCTACCGGTAAAATAGGTATTTAGGGTTTAAAATTCAATTAAGAGGCTTTATCACTGGGGGTCTGGTGATGGTGGGTTATTTTTGACCCTTTGGACATGGGGTGCATGCAAAATACGAAGAGAACACATGGGTTAACTTTGATTTCAAGTAGTTTGCCAGGGTAAGTCTGGTGATGATGCGGAAACAAACGCTTATATTTACTTGTGAGTTCAAGTGAAGAACAAATGACGGTTGAATCCAAGCCAGAGTAAATGGAGCTCATAAATCTATGAGAACTTTCTCAGGTTCCCTGGATTAAACAGTTCCCAGAAGCACACAGCCTCGTGAGGTGCTCAGTAACTCTCTCCTTGAAGCTGTGAAGTCTGTTTGTGTCCCCTAACCGCCCTGCGTCCCCCACAGGAGACTTCAGGAAGAGGAGCTGCGGACGTCTTCGCTCCCCGCCATCCCCAACCCGTTCCCCGAGCTCTGCAGCCCGGCCGGCTCGCCCGTCCTCAGCCCGGGATCCTTACCTCAGTGTCAGCCCTCCGGCACATACGTAAGAGCCGCCCCCGCCCCGCCCCATCCCCATCCCCCGCCCCGCCGTGCGCTGAGGGAGGCCGCGGAACAGCCGCTTAAACAAACGCTGCTACCGCTACAGCTTTCTGAAAGGCCTGTCCGCCCTGTTCCCTGATGCTTAGGGTTGTGTGCGGACGCTACGTCCCTCTGTTGTGGCTCTTAATCGGGTTCAGAAGTCTCCCCGGGGTCACAGGGTGCTTGTGTATTGCCCTCTCTGTGGGTTTTATTCACTTTCTTGGCCGCACCACATTACTGTGGCCTTTTAATTGCGTAATTTCACACGCAATTGTGATGTAAGCGTCATCTAACTACACAGGCACAATTAGGTTTTGATTTTTCTGATTAGTACAGATTAGGGAGGCGTGCCTGGGTGATGCTCTCATAGTGTAATCTTAGCGCTTGCTCGTTCGGTTAGAGCCAGAGGGCATTTTCCTGCGTGCGATTCACGCGAAACTGAGGGGGAGAGACCTGGCCCACACGCTCAGCCGTTTGTGCTCGTGGGCCGCACAGGCGGCTCCACCTGTAAAGTGTGGCACCCATCCAAGTCCAGGCACGCCTGGTGCCTCTCCTCTGCACTGAGGATTTCTCTCCCTCTCTCTCTCTTTCTCTCTCTCCCCCTCCCCCTCTCCCTCTCTTTCTTTCTCTCTCTCTCCCTCTCCTTCCCTCTTTTTCCATTTCTGTCTGTTTCTCTCCCCCCTTTCTCCCACTCTCTCTTTCCTTCTCTTTCTCTCTTTCCCTTTCTCTCTCTCTTCCTCCCCCTCTATCTCTCTTTCCTTCTCTCTCTCCCTCACTCTCCCTCTCTATCTCTCTCTGTCTCTTTACTTCTCTCTCTCTCTCTCTCTCTCCCCCTCTCCCTCTCTCTCTCTCTCTCTCTCTCTCCCCCTCTCCCTCTCTCTCTCTCTCTCTCTCTCTCCCTGGGTGGTATGGTGGTGAAATCACTGCGTAATTAGAAGCTTGATGGATCAGCCTCTCCTTGTGTTTAGAAGCCTGACATAATGAGTGCGATTAGCGTGAGGTAATCCTGCAGACACTGCGGAGGGGTCATCCCCAGCAGCTCGCAGCCAGCTGGAAGGGCCCACATCAGCTTTTGTGATTTGTATGTTTGCATAACTGGTTTTCGGAGAACCAAATTATTAGCTTTTTTTTTTTTTTTTTAATTCCCATGAGGAGAGTGGGAGTTGATCCGCTCCAGCAGCGATGTGTAGCAGCATTGTATGGAAAGCCAAAAGGGCCAGAATTCGCCCAAGCATTCTTCAGCCTCTCAATGCAGAATGAATTTACCACCAGGTGTAAATGAATGCTATGTACTGTAGGAGCGTGTTCTCCATTTGTTCATGCCAGGCGGTGACAGAACGGCATCTATGAACTGTAGCTGACAAATATAGTATTTAGAATCGAGAGACCAGGAAAGCCTGGCGAATCATGACCCTTTTGGCTTTCCATAGCAGGGGCCACAGTTGAAAGCGGCTGAAGTTTAGGCTCCATTGAGCGTGTGTGTTTTGCATGGTCAGCGCCCGTTTTTTTCCACATTCATTAATTAGTCGGCTCAAGGTAAATTGTGAAGTCCGTTGTGGTTGTGTTATTCAAACACAACAGGGTTTATGGCTTTCTGTTTGCTCATCATTCTTTTTAAATGGGAATTTTTTTTTTTACATTAATCAACAGAGGAAATCAGGTCAGCCAAAAGCAGGACTCAAAAACAATGATGAGAATGCGCATTTGGACCATAACAGGAAATGGATACAGCCATTCATTCTGCAATTTTGAAGAAAAACAGGACAGAATAGTTGGCCTGTGAGAAATGAGTCATGAAAAAGAGGTGGGGGGGAAACAAAGTATGTGGTTATTGTGGCCACCTTATCTTAGCTTCACCACAGATCTACAGTATCTTCAGAGAAACAAAAGCGCCATATAGCCCATTAAAGCAAATGTCCGCCAGTCATGTTGGCAGTGCCATTTTTACAGGAAATGCTCTCATTATCAGCGATATACAGGCAGGGTTTGCCTCGAGTTTCACCCAACTGCTGCGGTACACAGCCTTCACTCTCTGAAGCCTCATTCTTGCACTATTTGCATAGTGACCGTGTACAATGCCAGCGTAGTGCGTGGGTCATGCAGGTTGTTTGTTAAGAGGGAGATTAGATGACCCGCGCACAGACAGACATGCAAAGCGCGTGAGACGACGGGCAGGAAAAGACGAGGTGAGTCCAGACAGCGTACAGGACTCTGTGGCGCCACGATGCCATCGCACGAAGGGCTTGTTTAGAGTCGCGCGGCGAAGACCTGTCCGGTTTCACACGGCCGTTTCCTTGAGAAGAGGATCTGGAGCGGACGGCCCTTCCCTGCCTCCGCGCGTTTGTTTCCGCTCCCGCGTCCCCCCTGCGTCGCCCCCCCCCCCCCCCCGCCGTCTCGCCGGGGTCCGGCTTTCCTTCCAGCGCCACCTAAAAAAGGAGGCGAGCGCTTCCCTTTCACACGCGCTCCGCTGCGGTCCAGCGGCCCCCCCGTCCCCGCCCTTCCTTCCTTGGGAAGATCCCGTCCGTTCTTTTTTCCGTCCCACAGCAGCCTCCTCAGCGCCTCCGAGCCGTTTCCACGCGACTTCCCGAAGCCCCTTTCCCGCCCCCAAGGTTAGACGCCCACGTCCTGGAAGGAACTCTTATTTTCCACCGCTTTAGTCTGCCGCACACGCGTCTGAGCCTGGCGCTCTTGATGAGTTTTCGTTTCTCCGTTATGCCGAAAAGAGTGGCTTCTTACGGCAGGTGATTTGGCCCCTTGTGGTTTGGCTCATCTGAATGCATTTTGAATGGACTTTGATGTGGCACGTTAGCGTGTTTGAACTGGCACTTTGTGACTCATGTGTCGGCACCGTAACCCGTGTGGTTTCGTCCTGAAAGTACCATGACGGCGCACACTGACACACTGTCACATGTATCTTAATTTGACTAGTGACTCACTCCCTTTTTAACCTGTGGCCTATCAGCAGATTATTTGAGTGCGCTATAGTTAGCCTCCCTGGAAATTGACACAGAGTCACGCAAGGTCGAAGCAGAACTGCGTAATCAGTCTCTTGGGTTGCTAAGTCAAGTGGCGACACTGGTGAATACTATGGGAAAACTAGTATTTTCTTAATTGGGTCCACTTGGAGTTGTTTCACTCCTTACTGTGAGGGGCTGTTGGTTATTCTAAAATGAGATCTTAAGTAATCGGGTGTGAAACTTGTTTCGATATTTAACAGAATGTTTGGAAGGACCTGGATTTGATTTGTCACGGCAGAACCCCTCTTGGTTTCATTTGCGTACATTAGGCTGTGTAATCGTGTTTGGGCCCATAGAACCTCAGTCCACTGGCACATGACATTGGTCATGTTAGTTCATTGGTGCCATTGTAAGTACAGTGGCCTGTGTGTCTGCTCTGCTGTGTTCCTAAAGGGTTAAGATTTCCACTGGCTCATGTTTGCTTACGTCTCATACCTGGTTTTTGGTTCTTAAGAAAGTGACATCAGAACAGCCTTTCTCTGTCACCAGATCGAGCCCCGGGCGCTGGTTGGTGACAGGTTAATTATCCTGCTGAATATCTGGATGCACGACTGATACTGAAAACCAAGCCCTCATTAAGTATACTTCTAAAAGTTCTGAAAGTCATTATAGTATTCCCTCCATAACTATGAAAGGAAGGTCATGACATTGTTATTGTATGATAGCCAGTGTGTTCGATGAAGCTAAACTGACAGCCCTCGGCAACTCTCCTGCCAAGTTCGCAAAGCCAAAAATTCAGAACTGTTTTTTTTTCCCCCCTGAAAAACACAACGGTGCTGGCAGGGAAAGAGCCGGTGGCCATCGGAAGGCTCTCTGCTGAAGCGCTGTGCTGGGCTGAGTGGGAGGGTGACCGCTGCAATGTGGCTCTCAGTCTCCGGGGTGCAGAGCCTTGATGAAGCCCAGATTTACAGGATCCGCAGCGTGTTTGCTAACAAATCGGTCATCGGTTTAGCGTCGCAGCTACATATCAACTTATTAAATGTGATCGCTGCTTCCCCCCCCCACCGTGCCAAGTTCACTGAAAGAAGAAGTGTGGCTCGCGTTAAGGCGCGTGCTTTTTCCTAACGCCAGATGGCTTGCCATGACAGTAAGCTGGCACTGTTTATTACTCTTTTATTTTGCGGGGTCCGCTCTTGTCTGTGGAAGAGAAGCTGATTCATAATTCGCATTGCGAGCGAGGAAGGACTGAACTGCACCGCAGCAGTGAAGCACGTTTACCTGTGTCACGCGAGCCTTAGCCATTCCCTTCAGAAACCGTTCGCAGCTTTCGCTAAACATCTACATAGAGTGGCTGTTAGTTTGCATCGCAGCTAAAACAGAGCACTTTTATTGTATGCGATTGCTGCTTTGTGTGAACTTATGGGGGGATGAAACTGTTTTTGAACACGGAGGGTGCTTAGCCGGACAGACGGACGCCACGACGGAGTTAACGCTTCTTTCCGAGGACGCTGTACGCACGCACGCCACGCGCCCCGTTCAGTCAGACTTTGCCTGAATTTGGTTTTTGGTTTTGGGCGGTGCAGAGACCTGTCTGAGCGGCGGGGGCGGGTCCCAGCGCGGTTTTGCGAGCGTGCGGTGGCACTGGCGTCGCTCTCACGCACACCGCGCTGGCCTCAGCTTCGCTCTTACATCATGTAGCAGTTCTGCAGGGGTTTTGGGCTTTCTATTTTCTACCTTAAACCCTCTTGGGGGCAGCTTACTGCCACTTTCTGTTCTGATGTATTTTTTTTTTGGTTTGACATTTTTAAAATATGTATGTGTCTGTGTTCTTTAATTATGATCGTTTTTTGTAAGACACTGTCATAACCCAACAAATTGCTTGCTGTGGCGGGAGCTCCATTCTTTATTAAAACGGGCTTGGGTGTTATGAAAAAAAGGGAAAATGTTTTGTATGGAAATTTCCTTTTGCCTACAGCGCAATGTGAACTGTGGATGACTGAACCCCTGGTACCTCGGTTATTATTAAATCTCCCTCACAATTTGACAAAACTTGTACCGCGTATATATTTTAGTTGTCACATCAATCATCCATCTTGGAGTGCTTCTCCAGGAGTTTTTTTTTTTTTGCTGCAGTTGAAAGGCTTTCTTTCTTTCTCCATGGGTGTGGATGAAAAGATAATCTTGGTGTGGTGTGATTGCCATTCGTAGCCTTTGATACATCGTCATTGTCCTCGTTCTTTTATTAACCGGGTGCTGCAGCGGTTTTTTCACTGGGTGAGTCTCGCTGTTTGGAGATCTTGCCTGGCAGAAGTTTTCCTAAAATATGTCTCCCAATTGCTTTTGAAATGAATGTGTGGTTCCAGCCGCACTCAGCAGGAGAAACGCTTGCGCCTACGCTGGCATACTGTTCGTTCACGCGTGCGCGTGCTTTACGGGCTGCTTACGTGGGCTCACGTGTGAATGCGCACGTATTGGGACACGCGTGTGCGTACGTGTGCACTGTGCGTCCACATGCGTGTGTGCGTGTGCGCTGTGCGTCCACAAGCGTGTGCGTACATGTGTGCTGTGCGTCCAGAAGCGTGTGTGTACGTGTGCGCTGTGCGTCCACACGCGCGTGTGTGTGTGTGCGCTGTGCGTCCACCAGCGTGTGTGTGTGTACGTGTGCGCTGTACGTCCACACGTGTATGTGTGTGTGTGTGTGCGCTGTGCGTCCACCAGCGTGTGTGTGTGTACGTGTGCGCTGTGCATCCACAAGCGTGTGTGTACGTGTGCGCTGTGCGTCCACACGTGTGTGTGTGTACGTGTGCGCTGTGCGTTCACACGCATGTGTGTGTGTGCGCTGTGCGTCCACACGCATGTGTGTGTGTACGTGTGCGCTGTGCGTCCACACGCATGTGTGTGTGTACGTGTGCGCTGTGCGTCCACACGCGTGTGTGTGTACGTGTGTGCTGTGCGTCCACACGCATGTGTGTGTGTACGTGTGCGCTGTGCGTCCACAAGCGTGTGTGTACGTGTGCGCTGTGCGTCCACACGTGTGTGTGTATGTGTGCGCTGTGCGTCCACACGTGTGTGTGTGTGTACGTGTGCGCTGTGCGTCCACGCGCATGTGTGTGTGTACGTGTGCGCTGTGCGTCCACCAGCGTGTGCGTACATGTGTGCTGTGCGTCCAGAAGCGTGTGTGTACGTGTGCGCTGTGCGTCCACACGCGCGTGTGTGTGTGTGCGCTGTGCGTCCACCAGCGTGTGTGTGTGTACGTGTGCGCTGTACGTCCACACGTGTATGTGTGTGTGTGTGTGCGCTGTGCGTCCACCAGCGTGTGTGTGTGTACGTGTGCGCTGTGCATCCACAAGCGTGTGTGTACGTGTGCGCTGTGCGTCCACACGTGTGTGTGTGTACGTGTGCGCTGTGCGTCCACACGCATGTGTGTGTGTGCGCTGTGCGTCCACACGCATGTGTGTGTGTACGTGTGCGCTGTGCGTCCACACGCATGTGTGTGTGTACGTGTGCGCTGTGCGTCCACACGCGTGTGTGTGTACGTGTGTGCTGTGCGTCCACACGCATGTGTGTGTGTACGTGTGCGCTGTGCGTCCACAAGCGTGTGTGTACGTGTGCGCTGTGCGTCCACACGTGTGTGTGTATGTGTGCGCTGTGCGTCCACACGTGTGTGTGTGTGTACGTGTGCGCTGTGCGTCCACGCGCATGTGTGTGTGTACGTGTGCGCTGTGCGTCCACACACGCTGGGGCGCATACCGGCACGTGCCTTAGCGCCAGAGACGCACGGCTAATCAGCCTCCCGATCTGCTCCCGCCCGCCTGCTGCTGCGCAGGGACGCATGGCGGCTGGCGGGTCAGGGGGAGGGCATCGCCGCGGCCCGCCTCCTCTGCACGAGAACCCGGGGCTGAGATTTACAGCCCCCCCCACCCTCTCTGGGCACTCGGTTTCTCAGGCACCCGTTTCCCTCCTCACCGGAGAGGGGAGCAGGCAGAGGGCGCTTTTCAGTGGCGCACAGGCGTTAGGTTCCCGCCCCCTCGCCCCCTCGCCCCCTCCCCTCGGTTTCCATGGGAGGACCCCCTGCAGACCTCTCCCCTGTCTCTGCTGGCTGTTCCCCGTGGTGGCTGTGCCGGGGTTGATGGGAACGCATGGCGTGGCACAGTGTGTACCTGTGACCTTGTGACCCCCTTCGTCTGCCCACTCTGAAGGGGAAGGTGCTACTGCTCCCCCTGGTGGCTGTCAATTTCTCCCTGGCCACACTGCAGCAAAGTGTGTCTGGGAGAGTGCTGGACATATTTTGGTTCCCTGCAAGCTGGGAGATAAAAATTGTTTTCCTAATTAATAGAGGTGGTATTGTGACCGCACAGCTATTTCATCAAGTCAACGGGCATCTTCAATAATTTGGCCAAGTAATAAGAGATGTAGAAGAAATTAAACATGAGTTCAGTATTGCCTACCCCTGACGAGACCCCGTGCCTTTCAGAAGAACATCACTGTGTGCGCAGCCCGGTACGTAGCCTCTGCAGTGTTGCCTCGGTTTTCCAATTTGACCCAGGCTCCTATGAGGAGCACCCACTGCCTTTTAGACTGCAGTTCTGTTAGCCAGGGGATGTCTGTTGATTGACAGATTGGGACTGGCCATTCAGAGCTCATTGCACACACATGAGGCATTCGAACCCTTCTCTGTTTGCTTCGGGTTGTCGTCATTTGGCCCGGCGCTGCTTCTGTTTGCAGAGAGTTAACCGAGCGCAGGCTTCTGCAGGCTCTCTGAGGGAAGCCTGTGCGGGTACACAGTCTGAGAAAGTGGTAAAGCACTGCACAGATGTGCTGTGTGTTTGGCGTTTTGCAGGTGCTCGTGCTGTAGGTAGTACTGGTGGGGTTCAGTGGAGTGTGAGGACCTACAGTCGCAGAGCTGGCCTCACTTTGGGGTCTGGCTCAGAGCGTCCGAAGAGTGACATGAGCGGGCGGCCATGACAGCCCCGTCCAAACAACCCCCTCTGAAAATCACGCGCTTCTGCATACCCAGCCGTCATCGGTCCCACCCCACCCCCACACACCCCCACCCCCCCAGCTGGCCGGCCAGCCCGTGCATTATTGATTTGCTTGTCATCTCCTGTGTGTTCAGGGTAAATATTTAAGCCCTTCACAAGAGGCAGGATCCCGGTGAGCCGTGTTCCGCCGAGCCGTGTTCTCAGAAGTGAGCGTGAGCCGAGGCACGTTCCCAGAATCCGCGCGGCGAGAGGGGCCCGGGGAACGGTACGCCTGCCCGGCTCCGGCCTGGCCGCGCTCTACACCGCGTCACCTGACCCCCGAGACGCCGCCGACGAGCACAGCCTGTGCTCGCCGCTTTGAGGAGTCGCTGACAGGAACAGATCACCTGACCCCGCCCCGCCGCTTCTACCTCGCATCGAAGCCGCAATCGCTTCACAAAAACCCGGTCTTGCTCAAAGTCTGTTTTCGGTTAGAGCTGCGTGCTCAGTTACGCTGATTTGATTCCTTTCGTGCTGATTGAGTTCCGACGAGGACTTGACGTGGATTAAACAAACGCTGACTCTGTGTTGATGTAAACACGCCTCCAAAAGCAATGTTTCCTCACGCCAAATCCGTGGCAGGTTTTCGTGTGGAGACGTTAAAATAAATAAAGAGTATTCGGTTTACGGCTCAATCAGAAGTAATCAGGGGACAGCTCAGGTGAACCCAGAAACATAATAAACAGGCCCGTCTGGATCAGGTTTAAATAGCGCTGCGGTGAACTACGCTTGTGTAAATGGCTAAACTGTAAGGCCTGTAATTTATCTTGGAAAATGATGTCCGTACAGCCAGTGGGTGATGTAACGTAATGCGATAGCCTTCAGCTGTAAGTGGCATCTTACTCTACGCTGTTAGGGTACGGCTTCCATTTGCTCTGTGGAAGGCTGCATTCAGAGCAAATTTTCAAGTCCTCAGATATCATTTTGACTTGCTGCATATTTTTATGCTTAAGATTGTTCACAAAACCACACTCAGCCTCCCTGTTTGTTAGCTGGTGGGAAGTCATTGTGCAGTTTGAGCGTGCACAGGTCATAAACCCTGTCTTTCCAGGTACGTGGTGTATCACACACACACGCACACACACACACACACACACACACACACACACACACACACTCACGCGGTGCACGCGAGCCTCCACAGCGGCCCCCCCGGGGATCCCGTCCGACGCCTCGGCGGCGGGAGTACCGCTGTCGGATCCCCTGGAAGGGGGCGGTACCCTCAAACCGCGCCGGCTGCGTGCCGACGGGTGCGCGCTGGCGGCCGGCCAGCGGCGGATTAGCACGTCCCCTTGAGTTATGGAGACATGTCAGCCCGTCCAAGCTGGCCGGCGTGGAGGGGCGGGGTCGCTCATTAAAACGAATAAGCGCACATTAATGGTGTAATTAATCCTGACGTATTCGGAGCGTAATGTTTTTTCGGGAGAGAGGCGGCTCTCGGGGACGGGAGGCTTCCCCCCCCCCCCGGCGCCGGCCTCGGCGAGGGACGGAGGGGCGAAGCAGCCCGAAAGCAGCGCGGGCGGGCGAGGGTGTGCGTGCTAACCCCCCGACCTGCGATTGGCCCACATGTAATTGGGCGAGGAGCTTTGTGAGGACGCAGAGGGCAGAACTAAGTGTGAGAGGCGGTACAGTCAGACCCAGATCTCCGTGTTCCCCCCACCGGGTGCTGAAACCAAGATGGAGGCACGGGCTGACCCGGGGCGACCTGAGCCGCGGAACGCTTGTCCTCGTGGGAACGCGGCCCGGGCGGAGTTCCACCTGGGGGGGCCAGCGCGGGCGGAGTTCTTCCTGGGGGGGCCAGCGTGGGTGTCCCCAGAGAGCCCCAGCCTCTTGTCACGGTGGCCGTCAACCGGGAACAACTGTACATCAGGTTAACTAGGCAGTCTGACACCTCTGGACGGTGCGAGTTGAAGTCAGTTAACGCACTCACCTCAACTTTTTTCCTGCCCAGGCAAGAGTCTCTTTTCCCCCTCATTTTCATTTTGATGAAGTAAAAGCAGTTTACGAAAGAATTTGTAATGGATGCTTCTGTTAAACAATTTGGGACCGTTCGATTGAAATGGGGAAGCAAACCGTCCCTCAAATTTCTGGTGAAACTGGCAGCAGTGAGAAACTTTGTTGCTGACGTTGTTTGAGTATCACCTTTATTTACCATTATCACCACCTGTGCTCATTAAGATGTATGATGCATGATATGATAATTACTTACCATAATTATGTCATTATGGATCTGGGAGGAACAAAACAATAAACTATATATGATTTACAGGTAAGCATTCCTGAACTAATACTTACCTGCTGTAACTAGGTAACTAAAAATCACACATTGGCCATTAATGGCCATTAATCTCGTTTAATCACCTTTAAAAAAGAATTAGTAAATCTTTAGGTCTGGGTCAGTCAAGCAAAAGATTTTGCTTTTATGAATTAAAAGAATTTTCCTTAAGGATGCCATGAGCCAGTGTACACATGTGTTGAACATTTGGACCCTAAACAACCGTTCCCAAATGCTGGTTAATGAGAATGACCGAGGTTCAGTGACTTTTTCTCACCTTTTTGTCCAGAGGGGACGTTTTTCTGCAGACTGTCAGTCTCGCTGCGGGGAATTCGGTTCGGAGTCTGGCCTCATGTAGGTCATCGAAAAGAACACGGATACTCTGACTGCCAGTTTCTGAACAATGTGCCATGCGAGAAAGTAGGACAGCTCCGAGCTCCTCATCCAGAGCGATTTCCCCATCGTTTATAATGGTGTTAGCGATTCGGCACTATGTGTTCAATCACGGCACCAATGGCTGATGTGCATGTAGAGAGAGAGAGAGAGAGAGAGAGGGAGAGGGTGAGGGAGAGAGAGAGAGAGAGAGAGGGAGAGGGTGAAAGCGAGGGAGTGAATGAGGAGGCTGAGAAAGAGTGAGCCCGGAGTAAGTGGGAGAGGCTGAGAGAGGGGGAAGAGAAGGAGAGCAGCAGCCATAAGGGATAATCTTGGCTACTCCCCAGGTTCCCTCAATTGCAGGAACGGCGTAGCGGAATGTACAGCGTTCCCTGCGCTGAGGGTTCCTGACAGCCCGTTTATTTAAGCCCCGGCCCAGGTACTCCGTGTTCACTTGCGTTTTTATGTGCCATTTTCTTTTACGCAACCCTTTTATCGCCAGCCCACTTCATTGAGCCACTAACATGAGAAACACTTGTGGACTTGACTGCTTTTCGTCTGAAAAATTGCTACGGATGTATGGTTCAGGTTCATTGCTTTAAGGGGGTGAGAACAGTTTAATACCCCCCTCCCCCTAAATGGACTCATTTCTTAATTCCCTCTGGGAACCATCCATTGTGAGTTACTGTGTGAAACTTGCTACTAAACAAAACTGCATGTGATTTGATCTATTGTTACTGTACGGGGCAGTATGGTGGCCGTACCTGGAGCCTTGCTCTCCAGTGCAATGTCTGGCTGGAGACGGCAGGTCTGTCATCCTGGATGCCCGCAGTCAAAGGCAGTTTCATAAAATTCTCGCCTGCAGCACATCAAAGAAAAATGTTTTCTCAGCCTCTTGTTTTTTGTTACAAATTGGGCACATTCTTTCACAAAACAATGCAGCTTGGCAGGCGAGCCCCACACCATTGCCCTACGCCACTGCCCTGCCCCATAACCCCACACCATAGCCCCACACCATAGCCCTGCCCCATAACCCCACACCATAGCCCCACACCATAGCCCTGCCCCATAACCCCACACACTAGCCTCACACCATAGCCCTGCACCATAGCCCCACACCATAGCCCACACCATAGCCCTGCCCCATAACCCCACACAGAAGCCCCACACCATAGCCCTGTACCATAGCCCCACACCATAGCTCCACACTATTGCCCCACACAATAGCCCGACACATAGCCCTGCCCCATAGCCCTGTACCGTAGCCCTACGCTATAGCTCCACACTATTTCGCCACACCATAGCTCCACACTATTGCCCCACACAGACTAGCCCCACACCATAGCCCTGTACCGTAGCCCCACACTATAGCTCCACACTATTGCCCCATGCACTAGCCCCACACATAGCCCTGCCCCATAGCCCCACACCACAACCCCACACAGACTCTCAAACCCTTCAAGGCTTGGCCAGCAAGAAGAAGGTCTGACTCCAAGAAAGCAGATTTGAGCTTCTGTATCCAACTGCTGTGTTGCCTGATCCTTGAGTCTCTGTTCACTTAGCAAATAGACATTTGAGTGAACTTTCAGAGGGAGCATTTATACCATCACTTTGCATTATACTGCAAGCCTGTTTTTAGAAGGAGGGCACTCTGCTGATAAAAGTGATGTCATTAAATCGCAGCCCGCCGTTTGGGTACAGTAGCAGAGCAGTGCATAGTGCGCTGAGCTGATTGTTAAGTTCAGATGTACAGGAATGATGTCATCCTTTTTGAGTGCCAAGACACCGTCCTAGCACAGACAGCAATCCACAAATCTGCAGTGTCTGAACACTGCTGATCACTGAACTTGCTGCTGTATTTCACAAATTAATATATATAAACTTTCTTATTAGAATTTTAAATGCACTCATAAACATGTCATATTATATCATATTATGTCAGGGTGTTTCTGCAATACGTTTTAACTTTTAAAATGTATTGCAGAACACCCAAAAGAAACCAGACACATCTTCGATGGTTCTCTGCTAGAAGGCAACTATGTGAGAAGAACCACAAGGAAGGCTTTACAAATGATGGGGCATCATCCTCTGCCTTCTAGAATGTTCTTATCTCTATCATTAGCATTAATTCACTTCATCCCAGCTATTATGCAAACCTCTCATTAGGGTAATTAACTGAATGTTAAAGGGGAGGGGCCTGAAATCACTGAAGGGTTAAACGCAACAATGCGGCACTGTAAGGTGGAGTGTTTAGAGATCACGGCTAAGGTGTTGTAACTCTGGAAATTCCGTCTGAAATGGATTGCACTGGATTACATGGAGACTGGGGTGAGGGGTGGAGGTTCCATGATGGAATTCAGGGACCAGGGCCTGAGGAAGCAACCTTCTGGTGAACCGTTCCGTGGTGCGCCTATAGTCTTGCTGAGTAGGGTGGCGGTGTGTCATAGACCAAATGCGATCATCATCATGCTGTTTTATGCATATGTATAATAATAGTGCATTTCTCTTTTCGTTCTTTGTTATATCATGGCAACATTGAATGGCCGTGTAAGTGCATGACCTAAATTCAAACCCAGTGCTTCCACCCACGGCCTCTGTTTTTCCCTTATTTTGAGGGAAGTTGTTTCTAAGAAGACTGGAGACAACGGGTAGACAGTGCGAGTGTGTGGGGTCTTAATCTGCTGTATACAAAACACACACTGTTAGAACATTCTCTGAGTGGCACGAGCTCTCTCTGGTTCTTCCTACCCCCATACATTGATAGCTGGTCGTCGGTCTTCACCACCAGCACTAAAAGCCATTCTATAGCATGGGGAAATAGGACATGGACACAAGCTTATCACATGCTAACAGCTAGCCAGGAAACAGAAATGCAGCTGCTACAAAGTGCCACGTTAGCACGATTTGTGCCTGCTATGGAGCTGATATAAAACACGGCAGGCTGTCTCAACATGCTGTCATGGTCAGATCCACATATAAACTATATTGAGCAGCATTGTTTAAACGCCACGCAGGCTGAACCTTGCACTGACAGATGTTAAATAACCTGCATCGCTTTTTTTGGGGGGGTTTTTTTTTTCTCGAGTGCTTGCTGTGCAGATGGCGTAGAAAAGCACAACATGGAAAATGCCAGGGGGCAGTTATTAATTGCTCATAATGGGGGTGAAAGAGGGAAAATGTTCATAAGTAAAGTCATTCATCCATTCCGCGGTGACATGGAGGAAGTAAGGCACCCGCAGGAAAGGTCAGAGCACATTGGCTGGTTTACTTGTCAGTGGAAGGTCAAGTCAGAACAGCTCTTATTATTAATGGACCTCTCTTATTTAAGGCTCGTTTGTGGCAGTGGGCCCGAAGCTTGGGCCCCTAGCGGAAGTGGTGGGCCGAGACAGAATGGTCCGGTGACATTGGCACGATGCGTGCCCACTTTGTCTGAGCTCCTGTCCGGTGCCAGTCACTGAACCTTTGGAGTACGGCCTCGGACGCAACGTCGCTCTGCCGACAGAGCTTTCCCAATGGCCAGACGATGTGCCGTGATCGTGAGCATAAACAGTCATTCAGAAACCGGCCTTATTGTGTGCTGAAATGAAGTTTCTGTTTCCTAAATAAAAGTAAATGGGCTGTAGGAAGGAATACGGGCTTACATGGGGGTTATATAAACAAGTAATGTTTAAAATACCCTTAGGAATTTTAATTTCACTTTTAATGAACTTTTGATATTTTTTTTGTGGATGATTGTGAGTGCGTAGACAAGGGTGTGCTCTGTCTTTCATCACCCTGGAACAGGGAGGACACACCCTAGTGCATCATGGGCTTTCGTTCCTCTGAGTCTCTGTGCTCCCGGTGCATCATGGGGGTTTCTTGGCTCCAGGCAGCCGGAGAGAGCCCAGCTCCAATCCCGCCTGTGAACCGTGCAACCTAAAAAAACAAACAAAAAAAAAAACCAGCGAATGACTGGATGGCATATTTTCCACTGCAAAGATACTGAATCCCTGCTTTTATTCCCCAAAGCTTGATGAAATGAACTGGCTCAGAACGTCCTCTCTGCGTACTGTGTCCTGTCAGCTGATTTTAATTAAGTGTACTGAGTTCTCTGTGCAGGAGAATCCCCAGGGGACAAAGTTGAGATGACCAAATGTTTCTAAAAACTGTCTTTGACCACAGGATTCCGCTTACACTGCCCGGTGAACGCCTATCATTTCCCTCTGATGAAGGGAAGCGATGGTTCTTCGTGTTTGTACGTGTAGTCATTTTTTATTTATTCATTTTTTTGCATTTCTTGCCTTCCCAAACTTTCCTTAATTTAATTACGTGAGTCAGGCCGACGGCGAGCGTGCGTGCGTTTTGTGCATTTGCATTTTCCAGTTGGATTAGTTCATTAGAAAATCGTGTTTCCAGTAAACTCATCACCCTCCCGTCGCCCCAGCCTAACAGCATTAAGGCCCACGAGAGTCTCGGAGGCTGTCCGGGATCCAGAGGTCCTCTCTTCACCTCCCGTTTGTCACGGAACCTTCCGGAGCGTTGCTCAATCAAGGCCTTGTTGTCACTGGGTCCGGCTTTTCCAGCGTAATGGGGTGGGCTGGTGAAACCCAATAAATGGATTGTGTTGTGCAGGGATCCAAAAAGGTCTTTGTACATACAGTACACATCATGCACCCCCAATATACTGCAGACTCAAAGCTGGTCTTGATTGCATGATCGCCTGCATTGGCCTAGAAGGATTCCTCTTGAGATTGATTGACCATACGTTCTCTGAAAAGCATGACATCTTGAATCTAAACAGAACATGTTATCCATTTTCCCAGCTTAGTAATAGGAGCCAACGCTGGAATAGGGCTCTGAATGTGTCTGTACAGTCTGTTCTAGGTTAGATGCACTTACTGGCAGATGAGTTTTGAAAAATAAAAAGGAAAATGGTACAGTATGCATTTTGTATAACAATATAGTACAGACTTGGGTGCCCTTTGATAGCAAATCATGTTCTATGCAGCAATTATTCTGCTGTATTTTTAATTATAGGTTCATAAAAAGGTCATTTCTGTTCCAGTAAGAAATAAAAAGTTGAGGGAGAATACAAAGGACGTGAAAGCAGGCTTCTGTGAGCGGTACCTTCCTGTCACTTTCTGTTGGTAAAGAACGTATGAGAGATGACTGCCTGCAGCATTAGAAAGGAGCAGGGGTATGGAGAGGCTATTAATGAATCCACTTATCCCTGGTCTTGAATATTCCATGCAGAAAGTTTTGTTAATTACTTTTTTATTTTAAGCAAATAGATTTGTGTGAGTTGTGTGAGAGGAAGGGGACGGTGAACATATGCAAAATTCTGCAAGTGAACTCTTCTGAGGTGTAATTTATAATCTCCAATGCCACTCTGGTTATTAACCATTTATATTTACAGTACTATAAGCATCTCTATGTTTTTCTGCGAGTGTCATTAATCCTTGTCAGTTATCTTGTCCTTTCATTGCTCCCCCAGTGGAAATGAGACTCCCCTGTTTTGATGAGTCTTGCTCTGATCCTTTGAGGGGATTTTCACTTTTAAAAATTAGATCTCCTGCAGCTTCCTTTTTTGATTTCCAGCGGGTTAGAGGTTCCTGTGCCGCGGAAAAGCGTTGTGTCCAAGTGTCACCGGGACGGTTCGATCGCCGCTCGTGGGTTTGCCGGTGCGCGTGAAACGCAGTGTCTGTTACTTCATTTGCTTTGAGCCAACTTTATGGTCATAACCGGTTATAACCGGTTCTGGCGTTGCACAGTCAACGAGGAGGTGTTGCAGCGCGAACAGAACCCAACGCGTAAAACCTGCGAACTGTCTACATTTCAGGCACGACCCCCCGCAAGTGAAATAATAAACAGCCTGCCTGGCGCTGGGAGGAAGCCTGCCTGGCGCTGGGAGGAAGCCTGCCAGGCGTTGGGAGAAAGCCTGCGCGTTCGCTAGCCACATCTGTCCCTCTGAGCACGGCTGAACGCCGCTGCGCCGGCTCGTTTGCTCGGCAGTGTGCAGCTGCGCGTCATGTGACCCGTTTTTGTGCAGACGGGTTTTTACGCGGCGCCGCGGCAGGTGACGGGAATCCTCGGGTCTCTCCGAGCGTCGGCGCACCTCCGTCCCCCGATTACACCGAGCCCGCCACCGCCAGCACTGCCGCCGCGGGGACACGGCCCTGACCTCAGGAGCTTCTTTTCACCGGCCGCCCCCCAACCCCCACCCCCACCCCAGCCGTCCCGCCGGCAGGCCCCCGCTCAACAAGGAGGCCTTGTGCCGACCACGTCAGGCTTTTACAATCGCCCCCCGCCCCCCCGGCCCCGAGGCCGAGACGAAGATGAGGGGCGGTATTTGAGTTCACACGCACAGCGCGCACCCAGACATGCTCAAGCAGTCTTCCTCCTCCACCCCAAAGCCTCGGCACAATGAGGACTCTGTCTGTTCCCGGAGGAGGGGGTGGGGGCTGGGGGGGGGAGCTCCGGGAATGACATGCGGCCTATTGATTTAAACCCCACTCGTGAACGGCTCTGCACACGTGGGCTCCCCCTTATTAATCTGTAAAGAGGCTTGACTTTCAATACCGGTTGAGTTGAGTCTTTGACTAGAGAAAAGCCCGAGAGCCCTGCACTTACACCAGAGGGGCATTGTTTCCATAACAAAAAAAGCATTATCACACCGTAATCACTTGTACAGTAGCTCAATCCCCATTACTGTCATTAGCTGTTAAACTCTCAACCAATCAGGAAGGGTTTCTTTGGTGAAAACCTTTGGAAGGGTTTCATCACCTTTCTTTGGTGACATGCTGTCCAACAAGGATGTAAATGAGAACCATTCTGCAGCTGGCATTTAGAAAGTCTTTACTCTAATAATGTATTGTAATGCATCTGTATCTGCCTGCCTATAGATACTATAGAATCATAATTCATGAATATCAGTTAATCCGCAAGGAGGTCCACTCCATTTCCCTCTATTCAGCTCTGGGTTTGTAGCTGCATAAAACTGGTCTTCACGACACACATACACACACACACACACACACACACACACACGTACATGTAAACTTAGCAATAGCCAATCAGGATCGATCAGTCTATTGTTGAAATGACCTATGAAGCTTGAGCCTCAAGGCTGCTTGTCTGTTAGGCTGATTTGTCTTGGGGAGGGAAAACTCTGCTACTGGTCCAGCTAGCTCTCCTGAGCGACTCTGACTAAACTCCAGTTGGGGATTACATCATAAAGCTGCTCATTAGAATAAAGCTTCTGAATCACCCGAGGGGTGCCTGTGAGGGAATGTGATCTGTGTGTGGGCGTTTGCGTACGTGCATGTGTATGTGTGCCTCTATGTGCGTGCATGTCAGCCTCTGTGTGAGGTGGAAGGAGACCCTCTCTCTTTCTCCCCCCTCCTCCTCCCCTCCCTCTCTCTCTCTCACACCCACACACACACACTCGCACTCACACACACATTCTCTCTCTCTCCCCTCTCTCTCTCTCTCTCTCTCTCTTTCTCCCCTCTCTCACTCTCTCTCTCTCTCTCTCTCTCTCTCTCACACACACACATACACATACACATACACATACAGACACACACACACATACACTGGCACACACATTCTCTCTCTCTCCACGCTCTCTGCCTGCTTCAGTCATGGGCTGAATTCCCTTGGGGTCAAGCATTTGTCTTCATTAACTGTACGCAGCCCGGCCAGGATTATTGTAATCTGTGGTGAGGTGCTAATTAGGCTTAACCCACACTGGAGGTCTTTTAGGATGACTCACAAGGAAGTTTGCGAGGGAGAGTGGGAGATGTGGGCAGGGGTGAGGACAACAAATGACTTTGTGGTCGGAGAGAGGGCAGTAATCCACCGATGCCGCCTAAATTACCCCTCTTCCGTTGTCAGAGGGTTTACTTGTGCACTCAGTAATGATGGTGAATGCCAGCTCGTTGGCCCATTGGCGGTTGTGGTTAAACACCGACAGGAGCGTGGAGACGGTGCCCGTTCAGCCCGTCTCCTGGAGCCTGGGCTCTCATTTCTCTCCACTCCTCTGGCGTTTGTTAGCATCGCTAGCATTTCTCATGCAGTGTTTATTATGGGGCAGCTGCGTGTGCTGTTAAACACATGAGTTTGATTTTTGAGCCGGCGTTGCATTACTTGCATTCTTGAGGGGCTGCGTCTTTGTCACAACTCTATAAAATCGCTGAGCCATGTTACCCAGCAGCCCCTTCTCGAAACCCGTGGGGGTATGTTCTGCACTTAAGTAGACTTTTGACTCCCGAGTGGGGGGGGTTTTTTCTTTTTTTTTTTTGTGCAAAAATGTGCGAAGGCAGCTGTTGCAATATGAGGAAATGGAACAGAACCCCATTTAGACGAGATTGAAACTTGGAACATCTTTGTTACTTCCTTTGCGGCTCGTGTATTTTCCAGCCAGATTTACAGGATACTGACTAAGTTAAGAGAAATTTAAGGAAGTGGGCGTTCAGTTCGCCTGGCTGCAGTTTTGTCTACATGGGGTGTGTCCTGAAGTCCGAACTGTGAAATCATTTCAAAATAAAAAAATGAAATACATTTTTTAAAATGTAACTGAAATGCATTTAAGAATTAAAAAATTGAAGAGTGCTTGTGGGTATTAAGTTTCATGCTGGGCACTGCTGAGTTGTTTGGTTCTGTTGAGTTCTGGGGGGGGGGGTGGTTCTAAATGGTGGTTCTAAAAACTCCCAAGTTTCTGGGTTGTGTTCCTTTTAGGGAAAGAATGCAGGCTTAATGTGGGGTGAGGAGAAGTACACAGCAAAAAACCCAGTGTTAAATCAACTCTTAAAGAGTACATATGGTCCTGCTCTGGTCCAGAGTAGGACCATCTGTACTCTGTTAGAATTGAATTAACACTGGAAACTTTACTGTGTAGAAGTTCAAGAGATCAGGTTTGTTTCATGAAGTCCGTAATGAGTCTTGCCCTGTCGTGAGAGGGAGATTTTTGGCAGTGAAGTTCAAAGCTTAACTTTGAGAGGAGAAAAAAGTAGACACACACACACACACACACAAAAAAATGAACAAGCTCTCACTTGAAACTTGTCAGAGGCATCTATGAGGGGAGAGGGAAAGAAACGTCTTCGGACTCTGGAGTTGACACGAAACTGAAACTACGCTGCAAGCCAGGAAAAGTTGGATATGTGTGCGTGTGACTGTGTCTGTACGTGTGTGTGTCTGCCTGTGTGTGTGTGTGTGTGTTAGCGCGCGTGTCTCAGTGTGTGTGTGTGTGTGTGTGTGGGAAATGATTACATCAGCCTGAGCTGGCTCTATGATTGGTTAGGGTAGTGTGGTTTGATTCAGTACCTAAAAGCCTTGTATGCCTGTAACCCTTTGTGAGGAGATCAGTGAGAAGTTGTCCGTCTGGCTGGGAACAGTGCCATCTGCTCTCCCTGTCCCGCGGCAGCGCAAATCCGGAGGTATAATACGTGACAGGTAGCCGCTCTCCACCGCAATCCAGTGACACTGTGGAGCTGTGCCGGGCAGCGTCGCTAACCAGCAGCAGGGAACCACGCTCCCTCTCTCTTTCTCCCCCTCTCTCCCTCTCTCTCGCTCTCCCCGGCTCTCTCTCTGTCGGTCTCAACACTGGAGGCAGGCTCAGTTTCAAAATGCCATCGTGTTCTCCTGACTGCTGCCTATTGCGGGCTGTGGAGGTAAGGGGCTCTTTTCCCTATAAAATAGTTCTTCTTTGCTGCTTTTCTTTGACAGTCTACATATTTGTTTTTGGTATTTTTTTTAACCTTTTTATTTCTACTTTTTTGGTGTGGAAAACTTGCTGTAGCTGAAGAGAGAGCACTTTCTCGAGGGGAGACAGAAAGGATTTGACGTGCCGTAGAAACCGTAGATGCGTCCTAAACTAATTCTCCTTGGAGGACCAGAGGAAATCAGAGTTGTTGCCGGCGGGGTGGGGGAGATGGGGAGTTATTCCACAGTTAGTTTTTTGGATTTTTTAATGAATGTATTCCTCATTTTGTCTGTACCTTGGTTTTGCATATCACTGCTTAGTTGGTGGAAGCTGGTTACCTAAAACTGACTTTGTTGAATCACGCTTGCGCCAGGCTGAGTGCATGACCACGGAGAGTTCCAGGTCTAAAATGTGGGTTTTATTCGCCGGAGTGCAGTGGGACTTTGAGAAGCCTATTATGGGCAGAACACAAAGGGGAGGCATGAGAGGAAGCATATCATTGTTAGAGGAATGTAATTATTTTAATTGTCTGCTCTTCACGCGCTGAATATTTTGCGAGCATCTTATTTTTAAACCGCGCATCCCGTTCCCGAAGCGCGTGCACAGATGCGTCTGTTTTTTCGAGGGCAGGAGCATCAGTCGGTTTTTTTCCACACAGTGTTCATGTTGTTTTTGTTTTCCCTTCGCTCTGTTTCAGATCGTCAAAATCTTTAGCGAAGATGGCACGGGAAAAGTGGTGGAAATCCCCGCGGACATGAGTGCCCGAGACCTCTGCCAGCTGCTGGTGTACAAAAGCCATTGTGTGGATGACAACAGCTGGGCACTGGTTGAGCATCACCCTCTGCTGGGGCTAGGTAAGTGGCAGCCATGCGTGCCCCTTCCACAGGAAAGTTCTCTTTTTTTAACGTCGGGGGAATGGGGGGCTTTTCTTTGGCACCCGCTTTTAGGAGCCAGCAATTTTCCACCCCCTTCCCACGAAGAAAAGAAATCCTGCCATGCTTTTTATTGGTTTTAATTTGTTTATCCCCTTTTTATGATGTCGCAAACGGTACAGATATTTTTATGAGTGGGGAGGCGGAGAGTGTGCGCCGAGCTCTGGCATGGTGGTGATGTTAGACGCTCCCTTTAAAAGCCTTTTGGAGGAATGCTAGTGGGAAAGGAGCCTGAAAGGCAAAGCGAGCGAGAGAGAGAGAGAGAGAGGGAAGGAGAAAGTGAGTGTGGTAGAGTGAGAAAGGGAAGGAAAGAGAGAATGTGTGAGAGTGCGAGAGAGAAAGGGAGAGAGCGAACTAGCGGCAGTCAAAGCCCAGAGTTCCAGTAACTTTCTGTCCACCCTCATGACACCAGACCCGGTGAGCTCAGCTCCTTCCCCTCCGACAGGAAGTCACCTTGTCTCTGGTCACACCCCCTCCCCCCAGCTCACATGGGTCTGAAGTGCTTCTTGCCTCCCGCTTCCTCTCCCCATTATTGTGGACCTGTGCCAGTGGCAACGCACAGAATAGCAAAGCCCTCATCCCCCGTTGGCCCCCTCTGCCCCCCTCCCTCGTGATAAATGAAAGGGTGGTAGTAGCCCCACAAGCCCGGCAAGCGTAGCCAGGACATCCTGTTGGCCGCAGAGAAGCCTTCTCTAATCACCAACCCCTTACCTTCTGTAACACACTGAGAGTGAAGGTAAAGCTTGTGTTTATTAATATACTTGCTTCCCTTCTGGAGGGGATATAAAAGCTAGTGGAGGAAAGGCTTGCATCTTCGCATGGTGCCATTCGCTTGGAACGTAGCATTTAGTTTCATCTGTTTCGGCTGGAAACTCTGCTGATTGGAGCAGAAGTACGCCTCTGGGCACTGTCCGTGTTCCTCTCACTGGTAAGAGAGCTATTAGTAGCACTGTGCCCAGCGTGACACAGTATACAGACATTCTTTGAGGTTTCTGCTGGATTTTTTGTTTCTTTGTATGTGACAGACTGATATGCGGATCTGGATGTTTTATTTTCCCTCTGTAGCTATAGCAACCGTTGCACAATTCAGTGCACATGTGATGTTCCCTTGCCTCAGGCCATCTGAATAATGTGTCACTGGTAACGGGAATTATACCGACGCCGATCGTGAAACGCATTTACCAGATTTGATTATTGCTGCCTATTTCATTGAGGACACTGTCACAGAACGGCGAGAGTTGAGTGTTGGAGGTACTGCAGTCAGTTTAGAGTTCTTGTAGGTTGCACGTATATATTAATCTCTGTAATGACAGTCTGCAGCACTCCCGAACCTGTCCGGCTAATTCCTAAGCCGCTTGCATCATTTCGTGTGACAGTGTAGCGTTGTATGCTCAAACGTCGCTGCAATATTGTCAGAACAATTATCTGTCATCCGGGGTGACACCTACGCTTAAAAATTATAATGAGATGGAAATCTACTGTCAGAGATGGAAAACTACTGTGTCTGCAATCCATCTTTATATGGATAACATATGGATGCAATTACATGATATAATTTTATCTCACCTTCAAGCATAATTAGAAACAATTTCGTAATACATGACATTTCATTCAACAATCATCCTTTCCCTGGCCTTGCGGTGCATTTTCTGTATGTTTAAGTGTCTTTAGGACTTTATGGTGGTGTTGCATGTTTGGTGCATTTTTCATATTGTTTGTTAGCTGGAGATACCTTTTCAAGACAGATGTGTGCAGTATAGTAACATCACCACCATGCTTGGGCAAAATATGTGATAAGATTGCATTATATAGGCTCTTTAAATATTTTAATATGATTTGCTGTACCTTTCTGAGATACATACGATATGATAACGCTAACTCAGGGTTACTTTATATAAGCCCTTTAAACATTATTATATGTTCCAGTCTGATTTGTAATACCATCAGCTCTGTTACTTAATCTAATCAAGCTAAACACATGACATCATCGCTCCGCGATGCGGGGCCTTCGCCTCCTCGGGCTGAAAGTTCCTAATGCGGCTGCTGGACCTGACTCGAGAGGAAGAGGAGAACGCGCTCCTCTTTATCTGATAGGCGAGCTCGCCCTTACCACATCCTCCCCCCCGTCCCCCCCTCCACAGGCCCTTTTAAATCATCAGGTTTCCTGCGTTACGTAAATTATACCTGAGGACATGATGCCCCGACCTGGCCCCGTCTTCGCGCCTCAGAGGCGTGTTTAGAAGAAGCGCTGGACGGCTGCCTGTGAGGAAGTGAGGGGGCGCTGGGCTGGTTGCTGGGGGAGCTTTTAAGTGGACGGACCTGGGTTCCTCTCCGGTCCATAATTTTGAAACGGGCAATCTGGCGGTTGAGCCCGCTGCAGAGCTGGAGTGCGTCCCTGTGGTGGCTCAGGTTGTAGGTGCGGAGGTGGAGAGTGGGGGCAACTGTGGCTTTGAGGTTAGGGAAACAGATTTGTTATAGAAGGTTGCAGGTTTGAATCCTGGAACACTGCTGTTTGTGCCATAGAGAAAGGCACTTAACCTCAATTGCTTCCTTAAATATCCAGCTGCGTAAATGGGTTACGTGTAAAACACAAGCTATCTTAGTGGTCCTGCATAAGGGCTTTTGCTAAGTGGTAGAGAGTAGGCTGGACAGAAGTTTTCCTATATGTACTAGTAAGGCCCTGAGGGTTAAGGCAGGAAATCCTGTGCAAGACACTACTGTCATACTCTAAGACCTGTGTAAATGCTAAGCTGTGCTATATATCCCAGTGTAAGATTGTCGGCTGGGTGAATGTGTGTAGTAATGGCTGTAAGCAAAGGACATGATCTGACGTGGTCTCTCCTTCCACAGAACGCTGTCTGGAAGATCACGAGCTGGTGGTTCACGTTCAGGCGTCGATGACCAGCGAGAGCAAATTTCTCTTCAGGAAGAACTATGCCAAATACGAATTCTTTAAGAACCCCCTGGTGAGTTCTGCATTCATGCGCATCTCTTAACAGTGCCCACGTTTCGTTTGTTGCGGAAATCTGGGATAATTAAAATCACATGTACGCTAGCACACACGAGCAGTCGTTAAGCTTTTCCAGCAGGGGCGTTTCAGAAGCCACAATAGTTATCGTGCACTAATTGTCGCTGTTCTAGACGACAGGAATATTTTTGTAGGCTGGGTGAGTGTTTGCACATGCTCTGCTGCAAGGCAACACAGATTTAAATTGAAGTTGCAGCTTCCCTCTTTAGAAGTAATGTTTAATAATATGAAGGGATTTATGATGCTGAAGGCCAGTCCTCCATGAAAGTTGCTTATACGAGGAACAGAGCTCCTGAACATTGTCCTTTGCCGCATGTAATATTTGATCCTCATTTCAGCCAAAACTAAACTAGCGCCCTCTATAGGTCACTAATTTACAACTCTACCTTAATGCCCATTTTTTGACAAACCAAATTAATCCATGATGTTCATGGGTGAAAACAATACAATTCAATGAATGCATCTGCATTGTGAAACTCACTTATTCCCCACTACTACTCATGTGCTTGCAGTCTAACTGCATCTAGCAGTGCCAGAAGATCAATTGTTGAATAGATTCCTACCTGACAGCAATATTGACTTAACCCTATGATACACTCTAAAGCTAAGTTCCTTCCTAAACACAAGTTCCTGTGTGTCCTATACATCCATTCATGATCTTGTGTCTTGGGTAGTCATGTTGACCACTTTAAGTCAGCTGCTATGTAGCTTGTTGTCAATGCCTTGCTTCAAAATATGAAATATGAACACATTGGGAGATTAATTGGAGCTGTGCAACAATTAAACACAGCAGTATAACCTTGGCTTAGAAATTTGACTGTATTACATAAGCCATTGCCCACTAGAATATCCTTTGAGGAAAACAGATCTTTGCAGTGCAGTTTGTTCACTTATTTATTCAGCTCAATGAATTGGCATTTTGCATTTCCTATTAACATTGCCATGAGCTGAGGTGTTCCTTTTGACTGTCTGAAAATGTGCAGAGGAAAGAAGGGGTGTTCTGTACACTGCAAGAACTAATCACATTTCCTTTGGGGACGGTAACAAAGCCTCACGCTTTTGTGTTCAACTGGAAGGGGATTAGCTGGGGATCGGCTGATCTCCAAGTTTGATCCGCTCCAATTTTTCATTCTAATGATTCGGTGCTCGGCATGGGATGATCTCATGCTAGTACAGTATTAGCTTGCACGCATCTAATTTGTAGGTCCCCATTTGACTGAGAGCGATGGCTGCTATTTGAGCTGTTCCACAGATCCATCACTGCCGATGGCAGATAAACAGTCCTAGCCCTGCGTATACACAGTGCTTTGTGAGAGAGTCAAATAATGCTTAAATATTTTTATACAGTTGATCTTTGACTCTACCTAAAAAGCTCACAGCAGTATTGCCCACGAGGATGTACAGAACGTTGAATTTGTGTTTTATTCCTTTTGGTTTTTAATTTTTCTTTTTGAACAAATCAACTCCTTGTTTTCACTCCTTGAAAGCAATCAGCATGAGGTTTTCAGTGTTTTTTTATTAGCATTTCTGATTCGCTGACAAGCATTACGCAATACAGTTAGCAGCCCGTTGCCAGCAATCTACCGGCGGTCTGAACTGCCAGTTTCCGTATTGATTTAGGAGTGCTGTCAATGCTGTCCAAATGACCTCAGCGTGTAGTCTTAATGACCACTGTGCTGTGATTGGAAATACCCTTTCATTGTCAATCACAGTAAGTGTTATAAAGAGGTATTAGAGAAGGCGGAGGGGCTTGCATCAGCGATGAGATCATGCCGTTTTTTAATTTGGCTCCATGTCCACTCACGAGTGCCAGGACTCCATCCCAAAGAGATAAGTTATCACGTGGTGGGGTGTGAAGAAATGTAGCTAACGTGCAGCGCTTATGGAGATCACAGTTTGTCGGTGGAAGCTTCTGTTGTGATCTTCACCATATTGGATGCCAACATTATTTTGAGTTTCATTTCCTCTGCGTCATCCTTTAAGATCAAGTCAGATCCAGTTAAAGGCAACCAGGGTTGCTCTCAGAAAAGGTGGAAGCTCATGCATAGGGGAAACACTTCTCGCTTTAAAGTCCTCTTTCTCTCTTGTCTGTCTGCAGAACTTCTTCCCTGAACAGATGGTAGCATGGTGTCAAGAGACCAATGGCACAATTCCACAGTCACAGCTGCTACAGGTAAGATGCACTACGGTGAGGGTCATGTCACAACCCTTAGCAATAAGACATTTATGAGAGTTCCCAAATTGAATAAAGAAAAAAATAGACGTGAGGGCATTTGTTTTTATCAGACTAATGTATGGTGGTGAAGTGCGTCCGCTGGTTTAAAAAGGCATGGAAGAAGGCACTTATTTTTCTTCCATTACTGACGTTCTCCACACTTACTCGTGATCTCAGGCGTTTCGGCCGTTTCTCAATAGAGCCTCAGTTGAGGAATCGTGGATCACATCCAGAAAAGATTTAACTCTCCAGATGATTCCGCTTTCTTTTCCTTCCAGAATTTCCTGAATTCCAGCAGCTGTCCCGAAATCCAAGGGTATTTATACATGAAAGAGACGGCCAGAAAGTCATGGAAGAAGCTGTATATGTTTTTAAGACGGTCAGGATTGTACTATTCAACAAAAGGAATGTCAAAGGTGAGTAAAGCTATAAACAGTGAATCCTGAAATATAATGGAACATCTTATAAAACCTGTGTCTGCTACACTCTGTAGAATGTCTGCCATGTTGCTCCTTCTGTCCTTTCCTGTGTTTTTCTTTGAATTGCCTTTGCAGTGTCAGAGCATGGCTGTTTCTCTCTTCCTCCTGTTAGGCAGCTCTTTTAAAATACATCTACATTTTCCCTGCTCTCTCATTTTTCATCTGTTCATTTATGGCCTCCAGTCAGCTTGGCTCCTCTGGCGTTCCTGTGTTTAATAATCCATTTCATTCACTCCTGGCCCATCATTCATTTCTGCTTGGTGTTCTGATTGCGGCTTGAACTGTTTTAAATGGCACACGCAGTAATTTTGATTACATTTTTCACATATGCTGTTCATGAAGTTCAAATATAATCATATATAATTTGCGATACTATTCTAGTATTACAGTGAGTGTAGCATGTATTTAAATTCCTGGACCAGGTTTTTTTGCAAAATGACATTAATATTAATTTTAAAATAAAATAAATACTGTGGTATGTCACATACTTGTTCAGAGATAATGTTCAGCATTCTCTCAGCATTGCCTGAGATCTGTGTCTGGAGCGCGCTTTTATTTTGGCTCTATTTTAGCAGTGCAACAGGCCTGCTTCTGTTGAAGCTGTTCCCCCTGATTTCCGCTTGTTAGTCACCGTGAACCATGTCCACGTCCATGTCTCGTCTTCTTTAAATAAGGAAATGACATCAGCCATCACCTGTTCTCCTGCAGGAGCCAAGGCACTTACAGCTTCTAGCAGACCTAGAGGACAGCAATATATTCACAGTAATCACTGGCAAGAAGCTTCACCATGCCCCAACAGACTATGAATTCTGCATAAAGGTAGGGAACATTCTGTTACTCAAATGAAAGCTCACGTGGGAGGGAAGGGGGGGGGGTGTTGCTCATTAGAAACTTTCAGGAAACTCTAAGGAGCATTATGGGTGCGCATGGGTGCGTATTTCCCTCCTTGGTGCTCTGTAGATAAATCAGCCCAACGTGCTTACTGTGAAGGCCCGAGCCACTTCGCGATCCCGGGTGCACTGTTTCCCGGGTTCACTTTAGTTCAGCCCATAAAGCAGGAGAGTCGTTTTGACAGATGGGGCCAGCCGAAGACCCCGCGTGTAGATGAAACGCAGGCCGTCTGAGTCCATGGGGTGATCCTCCTGGGGCTGAGAGGGATCAGCCCCTTTAAAGGTCACAGACTCTGCCCCCGGAGGCCGGCCTCGCGGGGCTTTGTGCGACTGGAGATCGCTTCTGTTTAGAACTCTGACGCAGTCTTCAGGCTGGAGGATTGGAGAAGGCTACGCCAGGGCCGCTGTGCTCATGTACCCTTGAGCAAAGTAACTCACCTCAGTCAACCTTGAGTACATCCAGTCTCAGCTTGCTTGAAGCAGATAGAAGACTTCTAGAAGAAAATATGTACCTATGTTACAAAGGTACTTGGAAAGGCCTCATTTCTGGGTTCAGATTTGCTTTAGGACATCATATTGGTGTAAGTTGATAGTCTGTTGAAATGGTCTGATTGGTTGATTGACTGACATGACTTGCTGCTGCGTTACCCGTGACAGCCCAACAAGGCGAGGAACGAGTCGAAGGAGCTGAGGATGCTGTGTGCGGAGGACGAGCAGAGCCGGACCTGCTGGATGACCGCGTTCAGGCTCCTGAAGGTACGCGGCAGACCGGAGACTCACACGGTCACATGACTTTTAGCCAACGACCAATCAATATGCAGCAGACCTTCCAACAAAGAAGGCACGTGGCTCCCAGTTCTTTGATGAAGGTCTTTCTTTCGGACACAGTGAACACAAAGCACCAAATGCTATGTTATAAAGAAATCCAAAAATGGGCCTTTTAATCTCCTTAGTGCTAGGTTGTATTTGGCATCGGTTGTAAGTCTTTATTAGTTTGTATTTATTTTTACAACTTATTGCGGATTATTTTGGATTTACTGACCACCCGGGCGGGTTGCATTTACACTGGGTTTATTCTTGCGGTCCCATTACTGTTGCATCGCTGCAGGCAGTGCATACCCTCCTTTGCATGAGTGTGAATGATGTCAGATTAATGCCTGGAATATAATCCATTTAAAAAGTGCTTACCTTTTATATTAGCTGTTGTGTTCTCTGTACCCCCGAATGGCAATAAAAAATATAATAACAGAAACGGCCTTGGACAAATTAAATTAACCTGGGCTTAGTCGCTCCTTTTTAAACTCTTTTCACTGCTAATCGTTTGCTCTGCTTTATTGCAGTATGGAATTTTGTTGTATCAGAACTACAAGATCCCCCAGCAGAGGAAAACATCGCTCTCACATTTCTCCGCCCCAGTGGTAAGCGCTCCCTCTTTATTCCTAGCTCTTTTTTTATATTTAATTCTTCTCTTCCCGATGTAGTCAGTGGACAGCACTCCAGGTGTCACGGCATCATGATGGCGAAATGGCAGCAGTGCGAAAATAACTGCCTGCAGGTCTCACGCATTGGAAGTAAAAGTTTATCCCAAGCTGTAAAATGGGGGGGGGATAGTTTGGGGAGGCAAGCCTCTAAAAGAGTGTGGAGGCCAGTTGTGACCGAGCCAGTTACGCAGTGCATTCCAAGTACCCACATTGAATCCTCTTCAGGAAGGGAACAGCATGTAGTGTATAGAGCGTTTGATAATTAGAGCTTATTTAGAGGGAAGGAGCGAACGTCTTCATTATGTAGCATTAGCACAGTCACATGGACTGCTGCTCGAGCGCCTCAGCCCTCATCTTTTCTTGTGTTTTATATGCCGTGAAACGGCCAAGCTCTTCACAGCACCAGGCCGTTCAGTGTGCCTATATTTTGCACTGCTCACGGTGCACGGTAGCTACCTATCAGTGTTATAAAGCACCATTTTCTTTTTAACCTAAACAGCAAAGGCTCCATGTCCACTTTACCATTCGGCAGTCAGTTGATTGTGAGTGAAGGACGGAGGATGTAATGGTCGGAACGACTGTCAGACCTCCATTCTGATTGGCTACGGGCACGATTTAGCGCACTACTAGGGTGCCGATGCTTTTTGGTGGTAACCCTTTTTCTCTTTTCGCTTTCCAGCGAAGTGTGTCGGAAAACTCTCTGGTGGCGATGGATTTCTCAGGGAGAATAGGGCGCGTGATCGAGAACCCCATAGAAGCGAAGAGTGCGGCTATGGAGGAGGGCCACATGTGGAGGGTGAGTTCCCCCCCCCCCTCAAAATCACATGGAAACATTAATAAAACAAATCAGCAGGCCAATGTGCAGCTTGTATTAAGAGGGCGTTTGCATTTGCAAGTGTTCTTTTAATCTTAGGTAAACTGAAAGCTAGGGGTATGATGGGTAGTGAAGGTTCAAAACCAATAACCTAGTCTGTGTCTGCACTGTGTGTTCTCCACTGAAATTTAAATTTCAGTCATGGCTTTTAGAAATAATTGGAAACTTTCAGGGAAACACTTATTAGCCATCTTGGGTTGACCCTTGAATTTTAACTGTAGGATATGAGTCTGGTGAACTGAGTTGGTTCTGTGTTCTTGTTCCTCTCAGAAAAGGAGTCAGCGAATGAACGTCCTCGGTAGCCCCAGCCCGCTCCACCCATCGTCACTCAGCACAGGTATTTATGCCCAAACGGAGAGCGCACTCCCCCCTGCTTAGCTCCCAGTGTTACTATTACACTGTTAGAGTAACTGTTTGAGTGTTCAGGTAACACTGTTCAGTGTGTGTGTTTTTCTGCGACTAAACCATTCTGGTTTGTTCCTCAGTGATTCACAGGACACAGCTGTGGTTTCACGGACGGATCGTGCGGGAGGAGTCCCACAAGATGATCATGCAACAGGGTCAAGTAGACGGGTAAGACTATAAAACTACATTACACACAGTGAACTGCCCTGTTTGTGGGTTAGTTAAAAGTTGATTCGCAGTTTTAACACTGATGGACTCACTGATAGTCTACACTCTCCTGAATTTGCACGTGAATGTGGCTGCAGATAGTTGGACATTGCACATTATAGGGTGGGAATTAGATGTGTTCAGCCTATTGCAACATTGGGTGCCTAATTGAACAAAAAAATACATTGAAAAAGATAATAGGGTAACTATTTTGGATGTGGTGTCCATTGCTGTACTGTGTAGATTAACTGACCATTTCCTTTGCATGGCAGATTATTCCTCTTGAGGGAGAGCCAGAGCAATCCAAAGGCGTTTGTCCTCACACTGTGCCATCACCAGAAAATCAAGCATTTCCAGATCTTGCCCGTGAGTGTTTCTGTGCCCCCTGCTTTGACCTTATGACCTTTTGACTTTGGTAATTTAAGTAAACAATATGGTGTTCGGGTAAAATGGCGGAGGTTTCTTGTTCTCAGGGTATTTTTGGAGATACCAGTGTACTTGTGAGTTGCACTGTACCATGAATTATGAATGATGGCTGTTACTCGAGCCCAAATGTACTGTAACTGGGGGAAATTTACATTTTATTGCTTTTTTGCTTGGAGCATAAGGTCATTTGTGTGATCAGCTTACTTTCCTTGGTTTTTATTTAACTGACACATTGCCCTTCAGGCTGATGTTTGTGTTGTCTCAGCCTCTCTTTCTCCATTTGCTTTGGGCATGTCCAGTGCGAAGAGGACGGTCAGATGTTCTTCAGCCTTGACGACGGCGCCACCAAATTCACTGACCTGATACACTTGGTGGAGTTTTACCAGCTCAACAGAGGAGTCCTGCCTTGCAAACTGAAACACCCCTGCACAATCGTGGCCTTGTGACCTTTGACATGACACTTGACTTGACTTTGCCTATAAAACAAACGCGCGCATAAACTGGATTTGTTTTGTTTAAGAGAAAAAAAACCTTTCATCTATTTATCGTTTTCCACTCATTATAAGCTGACGGAGAGACCCTCAAATTAGAGAGCCTTGGAATTCTGCCATGTTTCAGGAATGCGAAGGACACGTTCAAAAAGTTTAAAATAAAATAAAAGAATCACACAGCAGACTCAGAATTCCATCAAAGTTTCGATTCTGAGCTGCTGATACCCGCCCAAGCGGCGCTTGTTCAAAACTGTTTTCTCGATATTTTTCTTGCACAATCATCCATCCATTTCTTTAGGCTGGCCTACTTCAAAAGAGAAAATAACACACGGTAGAACGGTGATAGGAAAGTGGTGGCAAGAGCTCAGTGTGGAATATTTCTGTTTTACAGCTTTCAGTGCAAGCTTGAGCATTTACTTGGCCACATGCATTTGGTTCTTCTTGTGTTGTCTGTTCCTCTTAGTTTTAGAGTTTTAGGTTTTATGTTTTGTGCTCCCTGTATGTTGTCAGTCTCTACTGACTGAAAAGAGTGTTGCACAGTATTCTCTGCTTCTTCATCCTCGCTTGAAAATGCTTCCATGAGAAATCCCTCCATGTTAATTGGATTACGGGGAATCTATCCGTGAGAAAAGTCACGGCTGAGGGCTCTCTTCAAGGGAAGGCTCCCGCAGTCACCCATCACCATGTGCCTGTCTGCGGACACATTCCCTGGAACCATCTGGAATCTCCCAAACAGATTCATCCTAAAATGCCAGTCAGTACATTCAGAAGGATGTATTTTGTACCTTACATTTGTTTTTCTGCCATTTTATTTTTTTAGGTGCTGAGGTATTCCTTGTTTGCTTCGTAGATCTGGGTAATGCCGGTTTATGATTCTGTCACCTTTTATTTAGACCGTTCAGTTTTTACAGTGGTTTCTAGACTGATCTCTCTGGTCTGGTATGCTTGTCGATAGCCAGGCCATGTCTGATTACTCCATATTACTGCTCCAAATCAAAGAGAAATAAGAGAGCTAATTTATCTGTTCCTTTGATGATGCACTGTCATCATTTACCATTATTCCATGTCTAAGAAATTTCTCATTGGATAAACGTATGTAATTCATACGAATTTGAACCACTAAACCCCCAGATCATGTACATACATACATGATTATTATAAGTGACCATGAAATGGCACTCCTTTTGATCTGTATGTAGTGTACTTTACAGTGAAACTGGAAACCTGCTTGACTTCCTTGAATGACACTTATGTGGAGTCTGTTGATCTTACTCTTACTCCATTTCATTCTGTCATGACTTCCTTGTGCATGTTTAAAATGGATGTACTGAAGAGCAGAAGAGCACTTGAGCATGGGCACAGATGCGGAGCAGAAGGGGGTCCTTTTCTGCCTGGTTTTGTTTCTATGGTGAATGAAGTCCTCCCAGCTCACGACAGCATTGCTAGAAAAGATTCCCGTATGTAGTGTTTGCGGTGTGTTTGAAGCAAGTGAGGGAAAGGCTTGCAGAACTGAGAAGCTAGCGAACAGGACTGCTCACAATTAGGATTATGTTTATCTGACTGTCTTCAGGGTTGCCACAGCCTCCATATTTATTTGAAATAAAGCAGTTACTTGAAATGAAGGTGTCGCTGTAAGATGCTTCTCACCTTTCCTTAAATTGGGAGATCTGTGTTTTCTGTACAGAAGCCTTTTAGGTGGATTTTCCTAGATTAGTTAAAGCAGTCTTAAGGTTTATTCTCTAACCCAGTCCCCCCACACACAAATACTGGTATAACTAAATGGATTTCAGTATGTGCCAATATATACCGATAATATTTCAAATCAGTATAATGCGCTCTTAAAAGTTTGAACCGTTTATACCAAACCTCTCAGGAACCCTAATTTAGGTTAAGGTTTTGGACTGATTTAAACTCCCTTTACACAAGTATAACACAATGGGAGAAATTACGGCCTCCCCCACCAATTATTTGCCTAAAAAATTATTTTTGACTCTGGAAGTTGTACGGCAGATTTAATAAGGAGATATCTAATAGCAGTGAGAATGTACGATAAAATGAATTTGTCAGGTGTATTGGGTGAGTTCGTAAGCAAGGCAGGTTAGAGGTTAATTGTTCACATTTATGGGATGTGAGTACGTTTATTTGTCCAGATCGATGCAAGACAGAAAGGACCCCAAACATCTGTGCCGTTGTCGAGTTTTGAAACTGGAGTTAGCAAAATTTTAATCCATATGCATCCACATGCACATACAATACACCAGTATGTGATGCTCATTATGTACAAATTTAAATGCAATTAATCTTTTCTCGAGGCGATTACATGCCAAAATAGTTTCATTGGGTGTTCACTAAAGGAATGGGTGTCAAAATGAGTAATGGATGTGATGTGATCTGAGCGTATTGTTTAGAGAGAAACCAATGACCTTCAACTTTGTTTGATATTTTTTCAAGGCTACGCAATTTCTTCAACACTTTGTTGCTTTGCTTTGGTAAGATAATCCCATTGGTCAGAATTATTTCAGAAGGCAACCGCAATGGTCAGAATTCCTACAGGAAGTGATATTTCTTTTCACTGATTTATTCTGGTCTGCTTAATTTTGTTCAATGCAATCTTCATAAAATCTGTTCTGTATCAGTCTGTTATATAAACGCATGAAACTTTGGAAAAGACGTAGATGCAACACTGTATTTTAGGTTTCAGATCACTATTTACAGCAGTTTTGGTTTTTGATCATTACTGCATTGAAAATGAAGAAAACTGATTTATTTTAGTGCATTTTATATTATTTGGTTAAATGTGCATATTGAGTTTATTATATTTGTTCTCTGTTGTTTGTCAGAAAAAAATGACCTTTTCAGAATATGTCTGTAATGTTTAAATTAAGCTGATTTTAGATTTTCTGGACTGGACTGTTGGCATGCAAGTTGTTTAAGAACATTTAAGCTAAAATCCAATTTTTACTCACTGGTTAAAGCAAAAGGATTATTTTTATATATGACTTTACTATTGTCAAAAATCTTGCCATCGTGAAAATAAAACAGTGGGTTACTTTTAAAATCAGAAATCAAAACTGGTCTCACACAATGTCTTGCTGTCATGAAAGCAATTCATTTCCTATTAGCTCTGAATTGGAAACAAGTCAGTTACTGAAGGAGATGAACTTTGTTTTCTATACAGTAAAAGTGGCATGAATGTAATGGGGCTGCTCAGGGTTAGTAATGAAACCTGTTGATAGCTGGTCTTTCAGATCAATGAGATTTTGTTTTTATTCCTTTTTTATTTTCTGGTTCATATGATAAATACATAATGTCATTTTTATTAATGCATCAGGTAGTTAAGCAGGTTTAGATTTACCAGTGTTACAAGAGTAAAACCATGGGTAATAGTACAGGTCATGTTGTTTTCTTTTGGTTATTTTATGCTCTTTTTTTTATAAACAAGCCTAAAATGCAGCAGGTGCCTCAATTTACAACATGTTCCTCTCTGCACTAACCTACAGTATATCTGACAGATTGACCAACGGTCAGACCCTTTCCCAGCAATGATCCTTGTGCTTTATGTAAATGATCACAATGCAAGAGATAGTGACTGTAAAAGTAAAGTTTAAAAAAATCAGGGAATGCAAAAAAGTAAAGATATCAACTTTTATCACTTTTTATGAGAAAAATCCTGTATTCATAATGTGCTTGCTACATTCTGTAAATGGCTAAATGGCTTATAAATCTTAATTGTAACCTTTTCAGGTATTTTTGTACAAATAAGGGACTGATATATTCTGTTTAATGTAATTAGAATAAAACATTAATACATTGCTATAAATTTAAAGCTGTTGTGGTGATATCTTGATTATAGCACCTTTCACAGGGTGGTCAAAGGTGTTGCCAGTTGCTTCTTTTTGTATTAATAAGCGTCACAGTCTCATCAGTGTCAATCTGTCTTTACTGAACCATAGGATTCCTCAGTCCTGCCATTAAACTTGTCTTCTTGTGTTTCATATTCTGATGACCAGGATCCACTGTGACTTGGGCTTTTCCAATTGTGGGAAAAACAATAAACAGAATTGATTTCCCTCAGTTCAGTTCACAGTCCAAATGTGAAGTCCAGCATGCACTGACTTTAATACAATATAACATAGAACAGAACAGAATCATAAACTTGCTTGCTAATGTGCTAATAACCTTGGTTCATAAATTAATATATACATATTGCATCACAGGTTGACAAATTGCACACTTGCCAGTTAACTGAAATGATTTGGGTTCAGAGTACACAATTTTCATACATCTTCACTGGTTGATAAATTGGAACAGGGCCAAAGCTACGTTAGAATGCCTCAAAAACAAAAAGGGGAATGTCCTTGATTAGCCTAGTCAAAGCTCTGACCTCAACTCCAGCGAAAACCTATTGTGCTGTACGAAAGTCTGTGGCAAATTGTGGGCAACTTCAAGCAACTTGAGAGAGCTGGAGAAAATCTACCAAGAAAAATGGGGGGAAATCCATACAGCTGTTATTCTGGCGAAAGGTACTTCCAGATATTAATGTGAGGAGTCTGTATACTTCTGTGAACAGCATATTTTGGGGGAGTGTGTGTGTGTGCATGCGTGCGTGCGTGTGTTTATGAAATCACTTGCAATCCCACATGTTCTAAAGTTATTTTTTTTAAACTGGGCTATTATATTGGCAGGACATTGAATAAGAAGGTGGACATCTTCCTCAGCAGCAGTCATGCAGACACAGAGAAGGACACTGATAGGTGCAATAGACATGCTGCAAGTGCATGTTTCCCATTAGTCTCATGAACACTGTCTTTGGTAGGATCTTATGCAACGTGTAACATTTCAGAATGGCTAACTAGATTGGATTGGATTGGATTGACGTTCAACTAAATAGTCCTCCAGGGTTATTGTTTATGCTGAAGAAGTGCTGAGTGTTTCTGCTGTATATTTTTTCACATTTATACATTTATAATTTTACATCATATACATTCATATATAAAACAAAATGACAAGCAGTCTTACTGTTATTCTGTATCAAACTCCCGTGAAACAGCAATGTAAGTAATAGCAACGGTATTGTAACCACACAGGCTAGTTTGGTATTTCAACTGTAATGTGTCCTTCTCCTCCAGTCTTCTGGCTGAGTCACCTACTTTTTCTTAGAGCTGGCACACTAAATAGTTACTGCGTCTGGCTGTGTGTAAAGTTGCTTTTCTTAGCCCTGTATAACAGCATGAACCATGTCATACAGTAGGTCTTGCTCATTATGGCAGCATCTTCTGACAGCACACACTAATTCATCTCACAATAGGCCTATTCATTAGACTGTAGAGTTGTGCAAACTGTTGGCCATGGCTATAAGTCTGTGGTCACACCCAATCAGACAAATTATTATGGCAAATACTATGTTTGTCTTTGGATGCGCATAATTAAAGGTTTATATTTATTTTTAGAAATGATTAAAGCACAGCTGAAAGTCAGCTAGCATTTGTCACATTTCTCAAATACTGTGTCAAGAACTCCTGCTCAAGTTCAGTTAGAAAATCCTGCAGTTGTTAATCTAGCTTGCTTGAATCTGCTTCTCTGTTTGATTGCGATATGAATGGAAATATCTCATGTGTTTCAAGTTTCTTTATACTTTTACTATATGTCTTCATAAAATACAAAATTTCCTTTTACGCATTTGTTTTATCTTATTTTACAGGTACATAACATAAAAGAGAAATGCTGTCCATACTGTTGCTGAAACACAGAATATGATGGAAATGCAGATAAAAAATGTTGAATCAAAATCATTGTCTGGTTGTACTTCTTTCAATTTTTTGTAAAATCAGCTCACATGCAAACATCATTCATTGTACTGTATTAGAGATTTTGCACAACATTTTGAGAGTTGAAACCATTGAGATATGGTTGAAACAAAGGAATTAGAAAGCAACTTACTGGTATGTAGAATTTTACTTCACAGTTTGCAAGCTTGCCACCTAGTGGCTATGGAATGGTTCACCTAGCTAAACAATGCCTTTCAATTGCAGTAAAAATAGCCTACACTACGGTACACACAGGTACTGTTATAGAGATAGACTAGCATACTTGTTCAAAAGATCCTACTTGTGGGTTAAACAGTTTCACAGCCAAGGTTAGAGTGCCTGATGTTATAGTATACAATTTACATTATTTCACGTGCAATCCATTCACACAGATGGATGTCTGAAGCAATTTAGGTAAGGTAATGCTGAAGGGTACAACAGCAGTGCCTACCTGGGAATGAAACATCTTGGAGTTGTACTGTAAGTCCAGTTCTCATGTCACACATAATTTTAATAATACAGTATGCCTATATAATACAATTTATTTTTATTTATTACTTCATTCGTTAAAAAAAACTTCCAGTGGAAACCAAATGAAATTATTAGGCTATTATTATTATTTCTTGGTTTTCAGATCATCTTCCGTGCCTTTGACCAATATCGTTTGCAATTTAACATAGTTTTCTTTAAAAATTTGTCATTTGGGCTGAAATGGAACAATATATTCAATGATAGCAGAGGCGAATTCATGAATACATCCTGCCGTGTACAAATCATCCCCTTGTGGAAGAGAACGTATGAAGATATAAGAAATCTGACGATGTAGATTGTTCATAAGGAGAACTGGTACCTCGAAACTATTTGAGTGGACATTGCTAGGCGATTTAAAAACATAACTGAATTCAGGTAGCACTTTCGCCCATTTTCCGCATAATACCATTTAGGGTTATGAATATGATACTGCCAGCTTCCTACCCTAAACACATTGTACACAAACACATTCCCTTCTTTGAACACACATCATGCGTTCAATCATACTTCTCCGACAACGAGAGCTCCAGCCCCACTATACACCATTCTGCGCTCCACATTCAGACTTTTTTTGAGATCCACTTTCAGGACAGCGTTCCGGAGCGATGATGAGCAACGTCATAGACGCGCGTGCGCACATACAGAGCGGAAGAAGCATTGCTGTTGAACGGAAGCTCAGCAGTCCTTTCTGATCGAGGACAGCCATCATGGTAAGCGCGTGAAGCGAGCTACGGAATACAGAAAAATGGATTTCTATCATTTTTTCGAATATATCATTGTTTATTTAATAAAAAACGTGCAACTGGAATACCTTCGTACGAAATTCTGTGTTTTTGTGTGGGTTTATTGCACATGTTTGTGTTTTTTTCGGTCGTTTTCAAAGTTGTTCTGTAACATAATCATAGCGTGGTCCATGAAGCCTTAGTTTAGGCCGAAAATTCAACTATTAACATTACCGATGCAATTTGCTGTTTGGAAGTGCCTGCTTATGATTTTGGTGGATGATGTGTTGGCAGAATATATATTGTGTATTCGGTGTAACATCGTTCAGTTAGCAGTTTTTTAAAACTCATTTTCAGTTGGGTTTGTTAGTGATTTCAGATAGTAAACGTTAAGACGTGTAACGTTGGCTTGCTTGTTGGTTAGCGTTGATTTACAGTACCTAGAAGTATGGTACGAGTAACATTATTGGCTATAATTATTTAACGTTAGGTGAACTAATGTTAGAACGGCTTATTTTCTACTTAGCATTTTTATAAGTGCGTATGTATTGCTAGTTAGTTTGCCACGCTAATGGATAAAACTTAAGTTACATGTAACGGTGAACCAAAGATTGGTTGGAAGTATTCAGTCTGTCTGGCTAATTAGATCGTGACTACGAGGGTGTCTACAGTGTGTGTGTTATATGTCTGGTGATGCCTTCCTGTAATCTCAGCATTGTGGATGCTTTTGCCTAGTTTAGATCCTGGACTACGGGGTGCCCTGTTCACCCACAGGTGTAGGAAACACCGTTAATATTCAGGTTATTTAAACCAATATTGCAATATTGTCTGTTGCAAATTTGTAAGTTTTTTTTTTTTTTGAGATTTGATTTTCCATGGCATACACTAGGCAGTGTTTTTTTTTTTTTTTTTTAAACTTTTGTTACACGTTTTATGGCAATACTCAAGAAATACTGCTTGCCAGTAATGCTCTTCCTCATGTTCCTCCTCTGTGTTGCGCAGGTGTTCAAGCGCTACGTTGAGATTGGCCGCGTGGCTTACGTGTCCTTTGGGCCTCACGCTGGCAAGCTTGTGGCCATCATCGATGTCATTGACCAAAACAGGGTAAGGTTGGACACGCAGTGTTCCTGATGAGAAGGGTGCTGCTTGCATGAGCTCTATACATTGGTTTAATGCCACACCCCCACTTCATTCCAGGCTTTGGTGGATGGACCCTGCACTGGAGTGAAGAGACAGGCCATGCCCTTCAAGTGCATGCAGCTCACCGACTTTGTTATCAAAGTGCCACACAGGTGCGTTGCTTTAAAAGCAGAGGACTAACCACAAATTTAAGAAAAGCAGGCAGGTTTTTGCCTTTAGAAGATCACTAGAGTGCAAGCCTTCTCTTATCTGTGTATACATTCACTGAGCTGCATATGAGTGAGACCAAGCCTATTTTATTATATCAGCACAACCCATCTCAGAGTGTTAAAGGGTATTGTTGAGTGTTGAGACTTCTTAAGACCTTGATGAGTAATGGTGAGTTAAACTTTAAGGCCTTCATGGGTGATGTTAAGTCTTTAGACTTGTTAAGGCCTTGCTTAATCCTGGTTGATGAAATGTAAAGTCAAGCCCTATATCTCACGGTGAATTTGTATTCTGTATTCTGAATTTACCTGCCTCTTGGTTTGGACAGCGCTCGTCAGAAGTTTGTGAGGCGTGCCTGGGAAAAGGCTCAGGTCAATGAGAAATGGGTTGAGACCAGCTGGGCAAAGAAGATTGAAGCCCGGAAAAAGGTACAGTGTACTTGCACACCAGTATCTGATTCTAGTTTGGCAGTGTATTGCAAGTTCAGCTTCTACAGAAATGAAATGACACTTAAAAATAAAGTGCATTTCAAAACTTGGTCAGTTACTGTGGAAGTGGGAGAATGGCCCTAGATACATTGTCATTATGATAAATCATATTTTTCATAGCCCCCCCCCCACCCGTTTCTTCAGTTTTTGTTTGACTGTTGTATTTAGCTGTGCTGATAATATAATTTGCATTTTCTGAATTTAATTTTGGATTATTTATTTATTGCAGAGGGCCCAAATGTCAGACTTTGACCGCTTCAAGGTGATGAAGGCCAAGAAAATGGTAAGAGAATGCTGAAAGTTTGGTGGATGTGTCGCCTCTGAGTGTGCATTGCCAGAGTAATGTTGTCACATCAGTTACAGAAATATGGTACTGCAACTGAAAACTCTGAGGTCACATCCATACTTGATCCACAGGACAGCTGAAAGCAGTATAGTGTAAACATCACTTAGTCAGATGAGTATTCACTTCAGATCAGTGAAATTATTCATGAAGAGAGGGAGGAACCTGTTTTGTAGCATTAGTTTGGGTGTTTCAAACTTGAATTGTTTCTCTTTAAGAAATGGCAGAAGGAATATACTTGTCAGTTTGACAGGATTGAAATCCTTTAATTCTCTGGGTGGCCATATCAATGATGGGCTTTTGAAATCTGCAATGCTTTTAAAAAAATACTATTTGGATTGTCACATCAGTCTGCTGTTTTTAAAATTGACTTTGGCTCCTATTCATTGAATAGACTTAAGTTCAGTCATCCCACACACATGATCTGCTGTTTGAGAATGGCCGATTTCTATGAGGGCTGGCTTGTTCATTTATGCCTTGTGTGTGTGAGAGCATGTGTGTGTTTGTATCCGCATAATTGAAAGTGGAGCGCTCAATGCGAAAGGCAAGAATTTGATGTTGGTGGTGTTGAACTAAACTGTGCCATTGTTTTTCCACAGAGGAACAAGATTATCAAGCATGAAGTCAAGAAGCTCCAGAAAGAAGCAGCAAAAAAGGCATGAATTATCAAATAAAATCACCTGACTTGTACTTAAGGTCGTCTTTTTTTGTCTACAGTGCCCTGAGTATTTTTAAGACCCATTTCTAATGATAAAGGAACTTTTTTTGTAAATGACTCAGAATCCAGTTGTTTTCCTAATTCAAAAGTGCAAAACTTTCTGTTCATCATAAACGTAACAGTTGGATCGGAAAGCATAGACATGCGTTTTCCATAAAAGAGCATTACTTCCAATTTCCAAAATGGCAGTTGAGCCTATATTTTGTGACTTGCTTAAAGCCACTGAAGTAACACTGACTGATTACTTGTTGACTGAATTACTGGATTGGTACATTCACTCGACCGTAGAGTCGGCGAGGTTGCACTTTGTCACTAGCCCTCTTGCAGTTGGTGAAACTAAGGAAAGAAAGTTGCGGGGGGCTGTTATTCAGATTTTCACGGTATTGGGCACACCTGTTACAAGCTAGCAATTTAGTTTGCTGAGCAGGATTTTTTTAATGACGTAAAAAGCAAGCATTCCTGGAAGCAGTCTTTTAGCTAGTCATGTCGTGGCTTAAGTGAAAATAAATGGTCCGGTATTTTATTTAGCACAGTAAAATGAAATGTATACTTTGACAAAAATGCAGTGCAGTAAGTTAGTTGACGATTTCAAGCAGCAGCTTTACTAGGTGCTATATTTGCATGTTAATGAAATGGTTGTAAAATGAATGATACTTTTTAAAATATCCCTGCTGGTTAGATTTCTGGTGCTCTGGTTAGCTCTAGTTGTCCATGCTCTTGGAACAATCTCAAAGTGAAGATTTCTTTAATCTCACAAATAGCTTTTCAGAAAGTGATGTTTTTTATTGGGAATGCATGTTTATTATGTATATTTTAATTTGAGTAGATAACTTGTTATCCACGTCCTATATTTTCAATGTCTGTCAATTTTTGGGGGGATAAATATGTAAAATACTACACAGTGCATTGACACTTAAATTTAATACATGATGCATACTCATAACTTGTATGGTGTGATATATTCAAGGTAACTTTATGGTGCAGATTTTTTTATTTTTTTAAATAACATATATGGGATAGGCCCACCAACCCACAACTTGGAGGTGCAACCCCAATCACTTGTCTTAGTTCAATCTTATTTTATGTTTTTTATAAATCGTGTTCATTCTCTTAAATTCTCAACGATTAAATTGTATGTGTACTATTTTTATAGGCAGTGAGTTTATTGAAGATGATGCGCGTGCATACCTTGAGGCTGGTCATTTGTTTTCCAATGAACCGTTCGATCATAAATATTCATGAGAGCTGCACGTTGTGTCGTTGAATGCCTGGGAGCGCAATGCATTTCGTCAAGGATATTCGAAGCAGAACCTGCCGGTCCATTCATTCACCAATCCTAGGAGTTGAGAAGCGGGTAGATTGAACTATGTGTGTTGTGATTTCGATCATTTCTGTAGGGTACATGTGCTAAAATGTACTCCTTAAATTATGTGGCGTTATTGGTCTCATTAAATTGTATGCTGCGATGGGATTGCGATAACGAGGGATCATAAATTACTAATGCATTACGGTGCAAAATCAACTACGTAACCTCCGTTACCATTGCTGAAAATTCAGGAGAACCTAACTTAAGATGGAAAAAAAAGTAAGCCTGTTGGCTGAACGGCTGTCCTGTTCTGACCCATCAATTTATCTGGCGATTAACATGAATAACCTACATTTTCTGCATTAACGATACCAAACGATCAGTGTCACAGCCTAAAAAAAACTAGGCCTATCCTTTTATAATCGCATGCCGTTTGTTCAGGACTAAATTAAATAAGGTAAAATAACAGTCAAAACTATCACAAAAATGTTTTTTGAGAACCAATAATGCAGTCATTCATGGTTAGGCTGTCACGTAGCTAGATGAAGATTCGACTATTCCCAATTCAAATGGATTAAATTCTATACGGCTTTTGACTGTTGATATTTTGCCTTTACATAGCACGACAGAGATAGTCGTAGCCTTCTTTTTAAATGAGCTGTTCATTGATTTTTATCTAAATAAAGACTTCGTTGTGGGTATAATCCTGAATTCACTTGTGAGGTCCCGAGAAAGCCGAGCTTTCTTAATCATAGTTTGGGAAAAAGCGCTTAGCCTTAGAAGATAGAATACGAAATGGCGTCTTGGGGGAAAGGGCGGCTGTGTTTTTACTTACTGTCAAATCTGATTATTCAGCCTGGCACAGAGTAGTTGCAGAGTCAGAGAAAGATAGAAGGCTGGACAATTAGATTAGCCCCACTCATTTCTCTCAAGCAACCCGCAGATTGTTACCGCAGCGCTGTCGCCCCCTCATAGGTTGAGCACTTGTAATGCTCATACCGTCTAGGGTCCCAGCTGTGGAGGTTCTGCGCGTCGCCTTCGGAAGATAAGTAAATCTGGATTCAGTGTGTGGTAGCATGATAAAATCAGCAGCAGTTCCAATTTCCTTGCTGAAAGAAAATGAAAATATGGAAATCGAACTTTTCATTTCCATCAGAGAAATACCGAGGCGACTCGCCAGAGGGAAAATTAGGCTAATAATTCTGAATGGGTATTTCATAAAATTGTAACTTTCCCGGTTATTTTCATTACAGGTTCCGTTGACAAGTCAGGAGTTACTAAATAGGCGTGGTCCGGGAACGGACTCTTCAATCCTTCAGCTAAATTGATTGTTCAGCATATGGAGATTGAATAGAAATAAACCTTCAGAAGATGGCCTATATCCGAAAAGGTTATAGGACTCGAACACTTTGATTGTCCTAACAGAAGTTGGGTTTTTAAAAATTCAGACATTGAAGAGAATTTTTATCGTGTCACGTGCATTGTTTGGAAGATTTCGGAAAATATCCACAGTTACTTAAAATATCTGTAAAGCTATAACGTCCGTTAGATGTCAGTAGAGTTATGGAAAACAAATAGTTAGAATCTGTATTTATTTTTTGAAAAATTGATCCTGATTTTACATTGGAAATTCAATACCAATGAGCCTGCAATTACATAATTGGATTAAAGCACCGACAGTATTCACGGAATGTATAGAAATATCACAGTATTGCTGAATGTGGGAAATAATATATTTCGCTATATTGGTCTATCACCCATAAGTGAATATAGGTGTAATACTACTTTCGACCACCGGTAGGTGTACACACCTAACTTTTTGAGATGATTACACAGCCCACACGTAGAATCAAGAGAAAAGGGGACATTTTTGAAGACAGGAATATTGTCTAATTGATATTAAATACGTTTTTATGTTACTGTTTTTCTGTTTAGACATCAAACAAACGTAATGTTCTTTAAAAAAAAATTACAGTTCAGATTTAGTTTTGTTGCTTATGTATTTGATTTGAGTTTATTCTCGATTACAGTATCAACTGTGTTAAGACTTTTGTTATACCGAAGGCCAATTCCATCCCACCTGTAGAGATATTCAAATGCAGTTATATGTTTTCAGGTTGGCATGAGGGTAGCCATGCTTCTTACTTCAAATGAAATATTTTTCTACCTGTGACTACGTGGAAAAAGTAAGGTCTGTCATAAGGTCACCAGTATGTCACTGCTGCAAGTGTTACTGCTTCGAATTGTGTGATTTTTTGTAATTGTCAAAGAATGACTGTGATTTAAATAATAATAATAACATAGTGATGTAAGCCACATATCAGAGAAGTTGGTGTTGTCCATGCCAGCACAAAGTCACATCTATTGCCAGAGGACAAATCAGACTGTGTTTATACATACAGTTCCATAATTTTATCTTTGCAAAACCATGGCAAGCATAAACACACCTCCTGCTATCACCTTAGGACAAGGTTAATAATGGTGTTGATTTCTGTTTGCTTGTTCTATGAATTAGAAGCTGGATCTGTGTATTGGTGTGATTTACTCTTAAAAATGTAAAACCTGATCGAATGTTTGTTTAATATTAACAAGTTAACCATAAAGGGGTCCTATACATGTGAGTCTACAAAGGTACTGTATTTTAATACAAAATGGCTGCTAAAAAAAATAAGCACTATTTTTTTCCCAGAAACCCCCTTCTCTGTTACTGAGTGTCTCCATCCCATCAACAGAATGTAATTTTGGTCTTGTATAATGCCCTAAGGCCCTGTCATGTAAGCTGTTGGACAAACTAATAACGACATTTCAGAGCAGATCCCTATCACCACTGTCTACATTGCATGAAGGCACATCTTTCCAGCTGGCTACCTTAGTTCATACTCTTGAGATTCTGTTCTAAAAGCAGCCTTATACAGTTAGGTATAGCTGTGACCAGCTGCATATTGAGCTTTTTCTAGCTATGGTGTTGTATTCTTAAAGGGATAGTTGACTTTCTGGAGTTTAAATATTATTTTAGTTATAGTGTATATTTTTTATTGGCCCAGACATTTGTTGTGGGCAATAATGGATCATTTAAATATCTACAGAAGTTACTGATGACATGGTGCCTTTACAATGGCATTTAGGAGTTGGTGGTCTAAAGCAAGAAAAAGCACTCAAGTAATTCCAAAGCAGGTTAAACAGTGAAGTTTTGTTTTCAGAGGTTGTTCTTATGAAACGATTAACTTTATAGTGCTTATTTACAATTTTAAAAATGCATATCAGTTTTTACTGTATATTGTGCTGGTACTTCATTCCTTGAATGACCTCAGGTTGCATGCACCATAGGAAGTGGCTCCAACTGCAACATAATTTTTTTTAAATAATTTGTTAATAACTTACAACTTTGTCAATGCATACTGGCTTGAAGTTAAACTGTATTCTCTTGCTTTAGACCACACACCCCCCCCCCCCCAAAATAAAATAAAATAAATTAAAATAAATTAAAATAAAATAAAATAAATTAAAATTCCCTATACTTGCCATTGTGTAGCCAAACTTCTACATATCTTAAATATCCTTAATTGCATTAAAAAAAACTTTCTGGGCCAATCAAAAAAATGAATAAAATTAAAATAATATTCTTGAAAGTATCCATGATGTTAACTATTGCTTTCATTCTGAGTGATGAGTGATTAATTTATGCAAGTATTTCCCATTGATTTTAGAATCTACCCCCTGCCCATCTCCACCCCACTGAAATATGTTCTGTAAATATCAAAAAAAGGAATGCCTGTATGAATTAGTCTCTCAAAAGCATATCAGTTAGACCCAAGTGTTTCTATCTTTTTGTAAATGCCTCTAATAAGCATGAACAGCTGGTAATACACATTTCTTTAGCGCCTCTCCACATTAATGAACCACTGTCAATGACAGTGTTATCCTTGGACTTACAGCAGTTGCTAGGTTTCAGTTCCTGTGATGTTGCTATAGGCCTCTGTGAAGGGAAAGGAAATATCACAACAGTAGCTTTTTATTGCTGATTTTTATTGAATTCTCCTGCTTGTTTCTTATGTAAAATGCTGCTGTGAAACTCATGTGAGTGCACATGCTGGTGTTGATGAATTTGAGGGTGCAGATGTAAATCGTCTTGGCAATTAGTGATACAAACAAGTCATTTGCTGGTAGCCTAGCAGGAGGAGGTATCTGATCTCAGCCTTGGAAGGGAAAATGTCTCAATCTGGAGGTTATGTTTTACAGTGTTGTGGAGTGGGAGGACCATTCAATAATTCGTTCTTTGAAAAGTAAATAAATGAAAAACATTTTTTTACTATTAATGTAGGGGGCAAATGTCAGTGTTTATTTGATATTATTTGATTTTTCTTTTCATAGTATTTCATAGTAGTGAGATACACTACATAACCAAAAGAATGTGGACACATCCAACATCTTATCAAAAATTGTGGGCATTAATATGGAGTTGGTCCCCCCTTTGCTGCTATGACAACCTCCACTCTTTTGAGAAGGCTTTATAATAGATGTTGGAGCACTGCTGCAGGGATTTGCTTCCATTCAGCCAGAAGAGCATTAGCGAGGTCGGGCACTGATTGGGTGATTAGGCCTGGCTCGCAGTTGGCTTTCCAATTGATCCCAAAGGTGGATTGAGTTCAGGGCTCCGTGCAGGCCAGACAAGTTCTTCCACACCAATCTCAACAAAACCATTTCTATATGGACCTTGCTGTGTACCTGGGGGCATTGTCATGCTGAAACAGGAAATGGCCTTCCCCAAACTGTTGCCACAAATTTGGCATTAAGATTTACCTTCACTGGGCCTAACGGTCCTAGGCCAAATCATGAAAAACAACACCAGGCCAAGGGGTGTCCAGATACTTTTAGTCATATAGATAAAGGATATAGTGAGATATAAATTAATGTAGGGGGAAGTTCCTACATAATCAACCACCTGTCTTTCATTTTCATTATTTAAAATAAATGTGGGACACAGCTATGTACACTCCACTCATCAAGATCTCATAAAGTTTATGGCTCTTGTACATATTACATAACTGTCTGTTAAATATTGCTACTTCCCTGCTTCCTCAGAACAGTAATAAAGGTTAAGGCAGGGGAGTTGTGCAAAGGCCTATTAACCTTAATTAAACCAATAATATAGTCATTAAACGTTACAACTAAACTAAGCAGTGGGAAGGACGTTAGCAATGTACTGTAACCTTTGAAGCTGCTCATAACTAAGCAGACATCAGGCACATATTCCCCTCATTATGCTGAAAGTAAAATCATTTTTAAGTAAAATATGTAGGGCAGAAAATCACATCAGTACAAAAAAGACTTGGGCACATGATACAGAAGAGGTTAATTATCATCGTTGGAAAGAAATCACAGGATATTACATCTTGCATTCATTAAATTAAAGCATTACAAAATGTAACACCTGTGTAATTCCTTAATTAGAATGGAGTTTAGATGGGATGATAAAAATTTACATTCTGTTATATTTATAATGTAGTGTCAGAATGTTTCTGTAAATGTGACATTGCAATTACATCATTGGGAGAATGTTACTTTTTAACGGAGATAACAAAGGTCAAGTCACAATCAGTAGATCCCAACGGAAAACCAACTTCAACTTCATTGTGAGACACCAAAAGGCAATCAGGATCTGAGTTACCTATTAAAAGAGGCATATATTTGAACTTCACTGCCTGTTTTGCTCCAGCTGCAAGCAATTAGGAGGTCAACATGACCATTTTTATCTAAATTATGGACTTGATGCTGTAATTGAGGGCTGGGGTAAAATCTTTCAGTTGAACACTTGACAACTAAAGTTGTGTTGGTGTTGTAATTCCAATGAGGCTTCTGTAAAAAAAAAAAAAAAAAACGTGAGGTTTGTCTTGTTTAACAACCTGTACTTGTACAAGAACATACTCATTTCAACTGATAATTCAATTTTGCTCTGAACTATAGACCCTGAACATCTGAATTTATTACTGTGCAGTTAAGTAATAGCCTGCTGGCAAACTGCATTTCATTTGTTTGGTTGGCTTTGCACTTAACTTGTGTTACCATTTGTCTCACACACACTTTTTAACGGGCACCATGGATTGTTCTTTTGAGAAAAAATGATTGTTATGAAGGCTATACATATGTGAAGGTAAAGCTGTTGGTTCAAGGGAAGGAGTGGTTTCTAGATGTAATCCAGTTACTGATTTAGCCAGTGTACCTCCGCAAGTTCTGGCAATACTGGACAACAAATTTCTGAGAAAACATTACATGTCTTTGACATCAAATCTTTTGCTATACAAACTGCATATTACATTTCTTCCAGAGTACATTTCAAGTAAATCTAAATAAATACATTAATAATAGAGAGAAAAGAGCCTGTGTTATATTTGACATGATGTAGCACTATAGAAATCTGCTGGGTGGTATGTGTAGTGCGATATTTTCTGATGATCATTAGAATCTATGTGTGAGTTAGTATGGTGTTCGTTTTTTTTCTTTTCTTTCATTCTTAGACATTGATTACGTGCATACATTTTTTTCAAGCTTATATTTTCGTTTTCAGGTGTTTTTTTTCAGCCTAGTTACTTTGGCGATATGCTGTATTTTGCCGTGATTGTCATTTGTTCTGGATCAGAACATTAGTCAAATATATTTAAACATTAATAACAGTTATGATGAACAGGTAGGTGCTTATATTTTTCTATGAATACAATCTTAGCTAAGAGCAACAGCGAGTAAAAGAACGTCAGATATATTTGGTAACGTCATTAGTTTTTTTTCTGGCGTAGCTACGTGTGTGACGTTACAGTGAATGCGGGTGAGCTTTAGTGCGCCTGCGCAATAGTTTCAGGGAGGAGGGTGAGTTCGCGGGGAGCTGCAGCAGTAGCTCGAGTTATTTAACTGTCGCTGGGGAACGGAGAGCTCTTTGGTGATTAGAGTTAGCCAGCTAGCAAGTGCGCTAGCTTTATATTCTCATTGTAAGGGCACAGTATAAACGGAAGTCATAGAACAATTGGCTTTACGAAATCAGTGCAAGACAAGAACAAGAGTCTCACAGATTTTGAAGCGTCAGATCACACGTTTCGGAAAGCTTCAATGTTTTCTGAAGAAAGGGGTAAGTCAAGCTTATCGAAACGTCGATTTACGTTTATTTTGATTTTTGAGTGACACTAGCTAGCTAGCTAGGAGGACCCCTCTCTAGCCTTTGTCTACCTATTCTGTGTTACTGTACCACTGCAGCTCATGATAGATAAGTAACGTCAGCTAGTGAGCTAACCGGGTCCGGTTTCCTCTTTCCTGCGACGCTGGTCATCTAACTGACTAGTTATGCTAACGTCGGCCAAATTACGATATTCACACCAGGGCCTTCTCAGGTCGGTCATTTCTTGGTCAAGTAACGTTAGCTAGCTTTCTCATCATATCACGTATATAATCACAATTTGCTCCATATTCTGTAATTTATTTGAATAGCGAGCGCTTTCTAGGTCAATTAGCTGTGTTTTTTCAATGCAACCTCCCGGGATGCACTGACCCAGTCAGGGTAGTGCACGATGATTCACTCTGTTTTAACGATAGCTAACTGGCAAACTCATTTTGCATTAGGGGTATACAAGGATGTCCCCAGTGGAGCTAGCTCGTCTTTTCCCAACTAGACTAGTGCTTGTTAGCTAAGCCTAAAGCTTTAACGTTAGCACCGACTTGTAACTGACTTGCTGCTTTTTTACTTGATAGTAACGTTACTAGTACTCAGCACCTTAGAAACGGACATTTATCATGATGTAACATGCTGTCTATTTCATAACGCTGATCGTACTGCTATTGTATTGTACTGATGGAAGTAGTCTAAAGACAGTGGCGTGATTGTTAGCCTGGTCAGTTCTTTTTTAAGAGATTGAAATCAGCTAGTTAAATTCACGAAACTGTACATTAAGACAGTGGGAAGTTGGTACCTCCAGTTATCTAGATAGCTCACACCATTCATTAGGTAGATCACTATGTGACTAGCTTGTTCTCAGGCTGTCATCTGAAATGAAGACGAGCTAGCATGTATGTAGCTAGCTGATCACTCAGTGCTAGCTATGATTACATTATTTTTAACTCCTGCAAACGGTAGTAATCTTGAACTCATGAATGGTATCACTAGCTAACGGTCCTTAGTTTAACGTTAGCAGCCGGTTTGCTGGCCAATGCATGCAGGGTATTTCCACCCTGCATGGCATGCACGTACTGGTCGTGTTGATGTGGGGTTTAATCTAATGATTTAACGTTCGCTAGCTAGGAAGCTAAATAGCTAGGTTTGTCGTCACATCTAGTTGATAATGATTTGTTTATTTTCTTGCGTCGCTTAAAAGGAATACATTTGAAGTAACTAGTAACCCACATTGCATTTTAATTATAGTCCCTTGGTACGACACCATTTAAGTCGTTATTGATATCTAGCTTGGATTAGGCAACTGTACTCGCTTGTTAATTACCATTTTCCACGACAGATTTTTAAAGCACCCTTTTTGGGATCCTGGATTAAGCTGTGCCTTAAAAACCTAAACAAATGGCTCACAGCGACGAACACGTTTCGATGCCACAATATCGCAAACCAGCCGCACTAGCTCGTGTATTTCAAAATGGAACGCAGGTGTGGCATCACCGTTAGCAGTGTGTAAATAATTCACCGACAACCCATATATTTTGGTCTTTCAGGACACTTCCGTAGATGAACCAGTACTGCGCTGTTTTATGTAGGGTTGCAGATGTAGAGTAGCTAGGTCCTCAGTATTTTGATTTGTGAACACATTTCAGATTTAAATCCTTCTTAGAGGACAATGCCATATAGCCTAACTTCTGGGCAATTGGGCCAGATGGATTAGATTAGCTGTTTAACAGATAAAACTATAGCATTACTACTTTTGTCTCAGGGGATTTATATTAAAATAGAAGGCCATACTACAGTGTTCTTGAAGCAGTTTAGGAAAAGCCAACACATATTTTCCACAACTACATCTTATATGTAATATGTAGTGTATCATTTGATGATAGTGAATCTGAACAGGATTGCATTGAGTCTAGGCTTAAGGAAAGGAGCATGACTATTTGTGGGACACTTTTTTAAAGCAACTTATTGCTGTTTTCTCAGTTCTCATCATGACTCATGACTGCTTTGATGTTGTTGACCACTTCTGTAACACAGTTTTACTGCACTTCTTGATAGTGTCCTTTGTATTTGCACCTACACAGCAGAGATGGGGTGAGTAGGTCACACATACAAAAGAATCTGAAAATGCGTTGCCTCGGTAACACCAAAACAGAAGGATTGTCAGAACTACTCAGACAAAACAGTTTGGTAAACATTGTCTAGATGCTGCACAGTGCAGGAGATGTAGTATGTGCAGGATGTGGTATTTTGTCTTTTTTATGTTTAACTAAGATCATTGAGGTGCAAGCTCTTCTTTAAGCTCTCAAGTGAAAACTTATGTCAAAATCTATATATTAACATAGGAAATTAGCAGAGATTTGGTTCTTCAATGAACTGCATGGGCTATCAACCTAGGAAGTTAAGAGATTTACTTCTTGAGTTAACTGCATTGAACCTGCCACTGAAATGGGGGTGTGACATTTGTGATTCTGAGTGCTTATGTGGGTTGCAAAGTTCAGGCTCACCCAGATAACTGCCTTTATTTCATAGTTTGATCGAAACTGCTAACCTAAGCTATAACATGAAATGAGGCACACCACATTGTAGAGTGCTATTCTCATTTCTACATATGGACTCTGCTGAAGATGAGGGTAATGTGAGCCCTAACCTGTAAATTGTGAATACGCTGAAAAGGGAGAGGTGAGTTGACAGTTTCAGAAAAACTTCTCTGCCACACACCTTATTCCCATGATCTAGCGCCTGACTTTATCTTGGAAAGTCTCACTTCAGGGGAAGTTTTGCAATGATAATGAAGTGCTTGGTGCAGTCGAAGTTTCTCTGTGAAGTGGAGGGGGGTGGCTTGTTGAACCTGGGACACCAGTGGCACGGCTGCGTTTTAGTCCGAGGAGACTGTAAAAAATATTTTAATGAACAGGTCCGTTTTTGGAATGCCGTCTGGCTCAGGCTGGCTCCTGATGAACCCCTGCTCCCTGCCTTCCTTTGTCTTCTCTGCAGCATTCAACGCAAGTGATAGACGTCTTATTAAAATAACAAGCAAATGAACGTTTAAGCATTTGAAGTAGACATGCTTTGAGCTCGTTAGTGTGTTTCTGTTGGCAAAAAAAGTCGTCGGAGAACTTTCTGAAAGGATATGTGAATTGTATGCATAATAAAATCAGTTAAGCTACGAGGGACTCTATTAGGACTAAATAGTCTACACTGCTGTCTTCCTGAGGTGTCATGACAACTGCAGTTTTGCTGGTTTTGAAGTGGTTGATTGCCTTGCAGCAGTGTGGCCTGTGTTTCTCATTGCTAGCTTAGTGTCACCACTGAATCATTTTGTCTTGCTGCTAGAAGGGCATGACAATAGTCATTCTCATCTGTTTCTCTCCTCTTTGGAACAATGTAAATATGAGAATACACAAATGTGCAGATTTTACTGTTAATATGCTTTTTAAAAGGCACATATTTTCATAACTTTACGGTCTCTCTAGTCCTTGTCATGTTGTGCACTGCAAGAGTGCAAGATGTGATTATCTCAAATTTGAAATGTCCTTCGTAAAGATTGAATCCATTTTCCTAAATTGAACTCTTGTCGTGCAAGTTCTCTTGCATGAAATGGAAAAAATTAGAATGGTACTGCATGAGACAAAATTAAGAGAAGTAAAATGACCCGCTACTTGCAAACAGATTATTCTGAAAATTGCCACGCATTTTAATGCCATAAAATGAAAGCAACATGTATTGAGACGGATGATCAGTTTAAATGTAAGATCTATGCTACATGCCCTTTGATTTCAAGTCCGCAGCATATTCAAGACACAATACTCTCACATTTTTGACAGTTTAAGGAAATGTACTGCAGGACAGATAATTAAAAATCATCAATATTAGTCCTACATTATTCAAATCAATGCGTATTGTGTGTTGAGATCTACTGCATGCATAAAATGCACTAAAAGGATTTTACAGAATTATAGCAGAAACATGACTAATTGTAGCATAGTAGCATTGTAGCTCAGCAGAATCATTTCTTCTGTTTGGCTGGAATTTTTTCAAACCTCAGACCTGCAGTTATGTTCACATTAGGAGTAAGTGACCACAGGTGGCTTAACTGGTTTTAAGTTGAGCAGGTTACTCAAGTTTTTCAGGCAAAAACATTACCCACAAAAAAAAAAGAGTCCAGCTTCATCTCTCAGCAACTATAGACTACTGCTGTGGGACTTGAATCGTGTGTTTTTGACAGTGAGCTTTTCCTTATGCACGCACACCCAAAAGCTGTTCTCTAACAAGGGGAAACAGATATGGATTCGGGTGGATGTTCCATGCTGAAGCCTGGTGTGAGTTGATGCACAGGTCTCTTGGCTGTCAGAAAAGACCATATAGCTTTTGGAAAAATGAACTCACTCCAGTGTCCAAATGAGGCCCCACTGGTGCTTGGCCAGTTACTGTTTCTCAGTGCATAAGAATGGCACACTCTGTGCGTGGTGAAGTGTGGCTTTCGAGACTAGACCTATAACCTTTTAAGTCCAGTGCTGTATAATACCTTACTGAAATCTAAAATGAGCTCTGTCTTGAAGGTGTTTGGTGTTTGGCCTTGTTGAAGGTAATGCCTCATCGCTTTCTCAAGTGGCTCTGTGCGTTTGAACCAGGCAAAAAAGATGGACCTTGCCAAACCCATTGGCATTGTGTGGTGACTACCGCATTCCCATTCTATCAGTCTCTCTAAACCAGATAAGCTTGTTACGCAATCTGTGGCATAGACAGCTGGCTTGAATTCAGGGGTTTGTGTGCCCTTTATGCCATGAATTCGCCTAATTACCCAGGATTTATTTTGTCTTTGGTGCTCTAGAATTGGTGTACATTACCTCTCTGGTTTGTTGAAAGAGTGAAAGAGTACACATTCCTGTTCCACCTCAAAGCTCTTGTATGTTTGAGGCCAATTCCTAAGAAGTCTTGGTTTAGGAATCCAGAGTCAACTTTAGTGTTTTTAATCGATATTTTGTGTCTTTACGTAGGCGAAAATGTGGCCAGCTTGTAGGTGTATATCCCAGGTTGTCACCCTATGCGAGTTCAAAACCTCAAATACAACAGTAATAATTAAGTCACAAAATTAGCTGAACGTTAAACAAGGAACTGCATGGTATATTGCTGCCTGTAAAATATGCTGGGTTTTGAGTCTGAAGTTTTGAAGTACCCCGTTTGTTTTACATACAATAAAATGGCAAGTTCTGGTGGTGCTTGGTAATTCATTGTCATTTGCATGGTCTTTACATAACAACATTTATTCTCTCCTCAGGTGAATTTTTAAGCATGTACATAGCATGTGTGGCTGGCTGCCTGGTGGTGACAAACTGACATGGTATTTCTTTGGGGTGGGGTTGCAAAATTGCTCAGTAGGTGTAATGAGTCGCAATATTAAAATACAATTAATGTGTCACTGTTTTCAGTCGTATGGCCATTAAAAAATATTAATGTAATGTAGATTTCATGTGTTCAAACATTCAGGATTGTCCCATTTTAATATCCATTATTTCCCTTATTTGTTCTAACATTGTTGCATAAGTAGCTATGTTTCCCAATTTTCTCAGCTTGGTTAAAATTGTTCTAAAAATTCCACCCAGCGTGAAGCAACCTGTGAGAAGCTTATTATTTCATTAAAAATTCCCTTCTGTTCTCCTGTGGAAATGTGGTCTCTTTTCGTAGTTTTTATGTATTCCCATCAAATTCTGTAAATTGGAGCACTGAAGGTATTTAGGACAATATTTGGACCTGCTGTTTCATGGTATGTTCAGTTGTCATTTAAAACCTCAGAAATTGATTCTTGTCATTGCACAAGTTTTTATATTATAGATCAATGATGAATCACTTTCTGTTGAGTTTGCTTACTGTTAAAAATGAAACAATTGCCCAAGTAATGCTGAGAAGTGAAGTGTTGTTTTTGTCTCCTAGCTTACATCATTTATTATGTCCAAATTAGGGGTGTTAATGACAGATTTAAAAATACAAATTCGGAAAACATTCCCACTTGAAGCTTGAAGATTAATTTGCTGCTCCCAATTTTAAAGACAAAATGCAAAAGCCTCTGCAAATGTAGACTATTCTTTTGCTTCTTCCTGCTTTAAACCTGGAGTTCCAGGGTTTTCCCTGGGTTTTGAAAAGGCTTAGGTGGTAAGGGTGTCACATAGCTTCTTACCCTCAGTAATTCTGAAATTCATGTATGTCCCTTGCAGATGGAATTGATGGCGTTTGTTGTTGTTGTCTATCTGCATGGCACAGGTCTGTTTGAAAGCTGGCACCATGGGCTCCAGGTCGGTAGCGGACGTGCTGAAGTGAGCCGAGCCCTCCCCTCGCTATAAACACCCTCACCCCACCGGGGGTGCGGCGCCCAAACCTAGCTCCCGACCGGCCCCGAGACCAGCCATGGCAGGCTTCAAGCGCGGGTACGACGGCAAGATCGCTGGGCTGTACGACCTGGACAAAACGCTGGGCCGCGGCCACTTCGCCGTGGTCAAGCTGGCCCGCCACGTCTTCACCGGGGAGAAGGTGGCGGTGAAGGTCATCGACAAGACCAAGCTGGACGCCGTGGCGACGGGCCACCTGTTCCAGGAGGTGCGCTGCATGAAGCTGGTGCAGCACCCCAACATCGTGCGCCTCTACGAGGTCATCGACACGCACACCAAGCTCTACCTGATCCTGGAGCTGGGCGACGGCGGCGACATGTTCGACTACATCATGAAGCACGAGGAGGGCCTGAGCGAGGAGCTGGCCAAGAAGTACTTCGCCCAGATCGTCCACGCCATCTCCTACTGCCACCGGCTCCACGTGGTCCACCGCGACCTCAAGCCCGAGAACGTGGTCTTCTTCGAGAAGCAGGGCCTGGTCAAGCTCACCGACTTCGGCTTCAGCAACAAGTTCCAGCCGGGCAAGAAGCTGACCACCAGCTGCGGCTCCCTGGCCTACTCCGCGCCGGAGATCCTGCTGGGGGACGAGTACGACGCGCCGGCGGTCGGTAAGCTCAGTCGGGTCAGGGTCCTGGCACGGGGACACACGTGTGTGCAGTAGAATGTTCCAGAAACATTCATAACTTAGAAACTGGCATGAAAGGAGAGCAGTTCTAATCTTTAATGGATATGAAGTTCATAACCAATAATCAAAGCAGCAGTAATAGGCATTTTACATTTAGCCTACGTTTTACCCATTGAACTGATGCTCTTATCAAGGGGGAGACACAAATGTGTGCATAGTAACCAGGATCTCAAGGCCATTACATTTTGATGTCTGTAACAGGGCTAAGACACGCATCTGTCTCATTTTGAAAAACAAAAGCCATTAATGAGAAGTATGACTCATTTTTGTTTTCAGCCGTTTCGTTGTTTTGCATCGGCGATGAGAAATATCCAAATGTGCAACTGTGCATGCTAATGGAGTCATACCCGTACGGCTGACCCGTCAGTCCATAACTCCGAGGTGCGTCCGCGTGCCGATTGGCCAATTTGTCTTAATGGGGTCGGTGCAACCTTCACTTTTATCTCCCACCGCGGTGTGCTTTGAGGGCGGTGTGGAGCCGGTCTGAGCAGAACGTTATTGTGGATTATGTTGTATTGCTAGCCCACCGGCCCGCGCTGAGTCCCGTGTGCAGGGAGCTGCTGGCGCTCTGTGTCCTCAGCGTGAGTAAATTAAGATGCATTACCGCAGGCACGAATAGCCGGTGGAGACCATTTCACCGGGATGTCTTATGGTTGTTTTTCCAGCTGCACTTCAATAGCATTGCCTTTTGTGCGGCGTTGTGAGTCTCAGGCAGAGCAGCTCTGGCTTTTAACTCTTAAGCGTCACAAAGACAGCAAACGAGTCCCATGCAAGCCTACATGCATATAAATGTCTGTTATTAGCCGTGGCAGTTTTGTGAAACTGGCGCTACGAGTACCCAATCTGCCAAATTTGAGGTCAGGTACCGAAAGGACTTTTGGCAGTTGCTCGCCGAGGGCGGAGCGGCACATAAAATGTAAAAAGTGTTCCGCCTGCATAGTGTCAGTGTCACGGAGTTTGTTTCATGAATTAACAAGCTGACTCCCATTGCGAGGCGACCGGAGAGACCCCATTGTTACCGCGCTAAAGCAACTTCTCCTTCGCCGTGACACCGCAATGTTGAGAGGAGCGTAGTTATGGTTACGGCTGTGACAGGAGGAACAGCTAATCCTCCGACCGTGTCTCATCTTCACCTCCAGATGACACGCGGGCGGTGTGTGTGTGCGCTCGCGTGCGTGTGTGTGTGTGTTCACGTGTCTGCGTGTGTGTGCGTGTGTGTGTGTGCGCTCGCGTGCGTGCGTGTGTGTGTGTGTGTGTGTGTGTGTGCGCTCGCGTGCGCGCGTGTGTGTGCTCACGTGTCTGCGTGTGTGTGTGCGCTCGCGTGCGTGCGTGTGTGTGTGTTCACGTGTCTGCGTGTGTGATTATTCCATCCGTTCTGAACGGAGGGAACATGCCGGTTCAGGTTTTTTCGTATTCTGAAAGGGTTTCCGGCCCGTGAATGGCGGGGCGCGGGATCTGAACCCGTATCCTCGGCTCGCTCGCCTGGATTCCGTTTGAGCGCGGCGCGCTTGCTGCAGCTCGCTCCGACGTGACTGACAGCCTCACACAAAGCGCCCGGCGCAGCTCCCCCCCCCACACACCACACACACCCATATCCCCTTCCCCACCCCCTCACGGCAGCGAGAGAGGGTGGAGCCATCACCCACATGAGTATATGTGCACCAAACAAAACAGCCCCCCCTCCCAAAAAAGACTCCATCATTACGAACAAAGTGTTATACCGACAAACGCGAGAGACGGAGGTCTCTCAGGTCAGGGGCCCTAAGAGACCGGACGGGCCGCGGGCCCTGGGTGGGTGGGTTTGGTGGGTTTGGGTGCGGGTCTCTGGGGCGGGGCGGGGCGGGGCTCAGAGATTCCCGGCGTGGCGTTGGAGAGCGCTGGCAGCCTCTCTCTCCTGCGGTGCTCTGCGGAGGCGTGGGAGGAACGCAGCGTAAGGCTGCTGGCAGGCTGTCAGCTCCAGCGCTCATTCACAGATTTCCCGCCGCGGAACGCCCTGGAGACGCGCCTCTCCGCGCAGCCGCCCGGGCGCCCCCGACCCCCCGGCGGCGGAGGTCACGTTTCGGCGGCGGGGTCGGAGCGTGCGCTGGAGGGGCGTGGCCGCGGCGTACAGAGGCTCGGGCGGCGTTTCCTGGAATGCGAGCGTACGTGACCCCGCCGGCTCGCCTGCTTTTGGCTTTGTCACGCTCCGCTCCGGTGGGACGTACCGCGAGGTTACCAAACCCAGGGGAGGGGTGACTACGTCATTTCCTGGAAACTCTCAGTAATGAACAGAACAGTAATGCCCCGTAGCCTGCGTCCTTCTTATTTATGTTTTATTTTCCATGACACGGCTGCTCCTGAATATTTCTCAGACCGGGCAGGTTGCTCCCCGGACCGCTTACTGCGCGGGAGTGAGAGACATTGCTGCTGGAATCACCTGACTGAAGGGCCATACGCACCTCGGGCAGTTAATGAGATGTGACATGGAAAGGCCCTTATGAACAGGAAGCCGCGTTGCTGTAGATTCATCTTAAACAAGCCTTAACTGCGGGACACATCTCTTCAGTCACATCCGCAACCTCTGACCCGCTCATTTTCTTCTGTCTCCGCGGCTCTCTCTCTCTCCCTCTCTTTTTCCGTTTCTGTCAGCTTCTCGCCCTCTCTCTCTCTCTCTCCGGGCGAGGCGTGTACGTACTGCTAATATTTTCCTCTGGAGCGCGGCTCAATCACCCGCTGCGGCTCTGAATTACTGCCTTCAGAAACGTGGAGTCAAATACGGCGCGATGCTGGCGTCAGTGCCCCCCCCGTTACGAAATGTCTGATGGAACGGAGCGAGGGGAGGGGTCTCTCTCTCTCTCTCTCTCTCTCTGACGAAGCGCCCAGTAAACGAGAAAGTAATGGAAGGGGAATGGAATTCGCGAAAAATGGAATTCGCATCAGCGCTGGTGCCTTTTACCTGCGGGCCATGAAATAAGAAAGGAATGGCTGAAAGAGCCTGGCTTCCCATTTCTCAGGCTAAACGGGCGTGCGCGCCACTCTCTTTCTCTTTGGGGGTTTTTTCCCCCCTTCTCCTTGCTTTTGTGTGGCGCAAATTACCCGTGTTCCTTTTAACGCTGTTTTTTCAGCGTCCCCGCGCGCTCAATTTGCAGCCTGACCGAACCGGCTGCGATTGGCCGGGGGGCGGTTGACGAGCGCCGGGTTGATTGACCTGCGATTGACAGGCGCAGAAGTGGGCGGGGTCAGTGGCGCGGACAGACACGGTCTGACAGGTGCTATTGTCCGCCTCCCGAGAAGCCTGCTGACAAAGACCTGGCTGTTTCCGTAGCGATAGGACTGGTTTAAAAGCCCTCGGGGTGAGCTGCCACTGTCCTCTGAAGTGTTTTGTTTGCATGTCTGTTGAGGGGAAGGCCAAGGAACCCAGGGTCCTATTCACCTTCCTATTCGTCCTGTAGCTTCAAAAAGACTGGCTTCTCTGTGGAACTCTTAAATTCCACATTATAATAACTGGGCACTGTGCACATTACTTTTACCAGTTACATTAACATACCCATTTCAATTATGTACATTTTCAAGTGCGTTTAATCTTCTGTGCTGTTGACAGCTGTGGAGCTGGTAGAGGCTGGCTTGCTATCCATTCATCAGTGTCTCATGTATGGTTCCTTTACCAGCATTGGGTCTCATTTTCCAGGTGAACACCCAGTGACTCCTAATTAAAGTTGACAAATTATGTTGTTCAGTGCGAGACTGCTCTCCTAAGGTCACTGTTCCTCTTTTCTTTCACACGAGTTAAAGGCTTTGTTCCTAGGGGAACATTAATGGGGACGGACTCCGTGCTTTTGCTGGATGTCGGCAGCGTGGCCCAGTTGGCCGGTGTCCATGACCTGCAAAGCCGGGGAGCTCGGGGCTGAGTTGCTGAACGGTCCGAAGCCAGGGCCCGAGCAGTACACTGACACCATTCGCACGGATGGAACACGGGGGGCTTCAGCAAGGCTTTAGAGCTGGGCCTGCCCTTCGACGGCGAAGGCAACGCGCCAAAATGTCTTCATCTTTTTTCCTCCCCTAATCTGCAGAAAGAGTGCTGACCTTTATGAATGCTGTATGTTTTTGGTGGAAACGCTTTCAGTCCTGAGTTAAGTTACGGTCCCCCATGCTCGTCTGGGAATTCTGGGAATTGTAGGAGCTGTTCTGCTGCGGCAGGCTGCTGGTTCGGGCTGACGGGCGAGGGCCCTCGCCGGCGGTCTGGAAACGCGGAGTCTTCTATAAATAAACCGTGCGTGGGAGCGCTCCAACGCTAACCGCAGCTCAGCGCCGACCGGCGCTCGGCCGCCTCGGCGATAAATAGAGCGCCTGACCCGAGGCTGGGCTGCGTGACGGGACGGGGCTCCCAGTATTCGGGTTCCTCTCTTTTATTGCGGAATTCTGTTCTTGGGAACTGGAGTCATCTGCTTTTAATAGTGCCTGCTGGCTTTCTGAGGCATGCAGGTCCACCTCTGTGTTCTGTGACTTTACACAGTGATGTATATGCGAGATGTTATTTCATATAGTTTTGATTCATTTTGATGCATTATAGCATTTTGGAGTATCTTTAGAACTTTAGTTGTCAATACGTTTGGACTGTTTTGATATATGTAAATGGTGATTGGTTAAAGGGACTAACAGGCTGTGAGTAGCAGGTCATGTACAGAAAGCAGGTCATGTATGGAAGTCACAAAAGTACCTTGCTGTTGTGAAGGGCTTTCACGTAAGCTGAACGGTTGATTGAGTTTTGTGTCTGTAAGTGAGACCATTCAATCACAACGGAATATTCCTGTGAAAATTTCTGAGAATCTACCTGTCCATACAAGAAACAGCCCACCTTTGTTCCAGTGGGTGTGGCAGGCTGTCCTCATGGAACTGCTTTGTTGTTTATACCATTGGTTAGGTTCTGACCCAATGACGTCATTCTGTTGCCATGGGTACAGCAGTTTTCTATAAGGTGGTGGGCTGCAATTGTGATACACATGCCAGGCGGGATTTGAGTTTTGATTTTGAATAAAATTGCCTTGAATTGGACTGCAACAGTCAGAGCACTGGGGCTTAAGGTGGGTTGGTTCCTGGGTGGGGATATTTTAATCCCAGGTGCTCCGACAGAAATTCAGCCTTTCAAATGACCTTCAGGATGTGGGGGCGAAGGAGTTCTCCTCGGCTCCGCACTTGGCACCTTCTGTCTTTTTTTTTTTTGGTGCAATCTCAAACGGAGGTTAATGCTAACTGGAAATGATGCCCTCATTTCCACCTCTGTAGCCTGCACATCTAACGGTACACATAGGCTAATCCTCACCTGTGGCCAGACCTGCGGCTGCCATGGCAGTGCTAAGAGCAGTGATGGTAACCACACCGGCGGACAAGTGCGAGCTCGGATTCACTGTTTGTACAGAGCTGTTAATCACTGCCTGGAGCCCTCTGTGACAGAAGTGCACCAGCTGTAGCCTGATCTCCTGACTGAATTGAGACGGTAATGATTTACAGTAGTAGGTTTTTATAGCAGTTGGTGATGGTTTTATTTGCACTTTTTGCTGGACCCTGAGGGCCGGCTAAGAACAGTGAATGTCTCTTACTGAGGGGCTGGCTGACTGGATGTCTCTTCATTGTTGAAACATGCGCGAGTATCGGTGGTGGCGTGCAGTCGGTGGTGGTATTAAACTTAACTAGCAACACCAGGTGAGCGCGATAATTTAAGGATAGAAAACAGCGCTACTCTGGGCGTAATTGTATTAATAGCCCACAGCACGTTGTATATTTGTTGGGTAAGTTCAAAGTGCCCAAAAACGTTGGCTAGTTTGCTTGCTAGCTAACTAGTTTCTACATTATAGCTCAGTGACTAGTCACAATTCGCTAACATTTATTGGTGTACTGAAAGCTTGCGGATGGCTAACTGGCAACTTGGCTAACATCAATTTAATAGTGAAGCTGGCTTAGTTGGTTATTGATAGCTGGAGACCTCGTTTAGATATGGCACTCACCATACTTTGGATTCATAGACTTTTTTTTATTGATTAAAAAATATGAATAAAAAGTGATTATGAGTCATTTTGTCTAAAGAGGAAGTATCTTCTGGAACCTATGTGAAAAGAGGCTCCAGTACCATTTATGGACAAAAAGTCATGGCTCAACAGTTCCAGTTTCTGATGGACAGTGTTCCCCACAGGCTGTATCCAGGGTCCGGCTGAGCTAGGCTTGCCCAGTCTTGTTTATATCCCTGCTTTTTGCAGGGACTGAAAGCTCTGTGTTGCTTTACTGGGGATGGGTAAATAACTGGCTGCACCACAGCAGCTATGATGCTGAGATAAAACCCCCGAATCACTAATTAATCCTTTGCTGTGGTACACGTGCTGTGACCGTGGTAGAGAGGCGTACTGTATTGCCTTCCACAGAGAGAGGGAGAGAAAGGAGGGAAAGAGGGAGGCAGGGAGGAAGGAAGGAAGGAAGGCAGGGAGGGAGGGAGTGGGGAGTGAATGAGAGAGAGGAAGAATGTCCTTCCTTTCCACCCCTATATTTTCGAGCGAGAGGAACCCTACAATCAGCTCCGAACAATGCATTTCAGATTCCTTTCTGCAGGCTGTGCGCAGAGATGCCCGGTTCGGCGTCGCCATGGTTACACCTGCCAGCCAGGTGCCTGCAGCCGGCACGGCGCTTGGCATTCCCCGCCCAGCAGAGGGCGCACTGCGAGGGTCCGGTGGGGGGGGGGGGGGTGATGGAATAATCTTAGCTCGCTAATGTGCACTTCCAGGGTTCGGCTCTCAGCTCTGTTATTAGAGATGCTGGGGGAGTGGGCGATCAAGTTTGGAGCAATTAGCCGTTTGCTGATCCCTTCCTTGGATGGCGATGGCAATAATAGCGGCAAATGGAACGCAGTTGCTCTTGTGTTGCTCTTGGAGCTTATAGCCCACAGAGGAACGAGGGAAGAAATCTTATCATGCTTTATCTCATTATCACTTGTATTAGATACCATCACTCTGAAAGCAGTTCCAGGTCCATTCCAAAATCTGTGACTTTGGCCTTACGAAATGAAACTGTAGCATTGCACATTGCTGTTCATACAAGTACAGGCTTCCTTCCTTCCCTATTGCTTGAGTAAACAATACACACACACACACACACACACACACACACATGTTGACCCCAAGAACTGCTGTACTCTTGTCACTATTAGCCAATTGTTACTATAGCCAGTGATGGAATGAAAATGTTGTCCAGAGCATTTTCAACTGATTTATGAGGATATATATTTTTTTGTAACGCTTGCACCAGGAGCACTTTGATGTCTTATTCTTGAGTGGATGGATGTGCTCCGGCGAATTTGAGCAATTTGTTATTCTTATTTATTTATTTTGCTTAATTTGAACGGGGGAGCTTTTATGATTCGGGTCATTGTAATTCTCATGATGCGGAAGAAGCACCCTGCTTTCTCCCCGAAGCCATTATGCAGAATGACAATAAGCGTGATGATAAACAGGAATAAAAATCTGCGTCCCGCTCTTCCACGCTCACCCCCCCCCCCCTTTACCCCCCCACCCCTGCTAGGAGCTGATAATCACTCCCATCGCCTGGCTTCCTGAATACATTGCTTATTTCACCACGTCTTCTCTTGTCTTTGTGTCCCTCCGAGGAAGAATCTGCCACATTTGGTTGTAATAATGGGAAATATCCAGAACATGGTTGCATTTTCTTTGTGATTTTGTTGTCTAAAATGTATGCAGATGTGCAGTTTAAATAGCCTATATTATGCACTGCGTGATATTTATGTTCGGATAGAGCACACAATACAAAGTTATAAGCTCTGCCTCGCCTTTCTGATATTACTAGCAATTTCCTTTTTCCCCCCATGGTTGATATTTAGCTAATTCTTTTGCTGATTTTAAAAATCTGTTTACAGTGTCTGTCTATGAACGGTCTAAATGATGTTTCGCTGACACTAATGGTATCTTGGCTGAATATAAAAATCAAGTTACCATTACAGTTCATAACAGGAATGAGCAATTAGGCTTAGAATAATTAATATAGTTTCCTAATAACCGTCCGCCTAGATGGAGGCCCACATTTTCAGTCGGCGTGGTCATTATGTGCATCTCATGCGCCATTGATTTCGCGAGGTTGCTTGAGAGTCGTGGCCAGGTTTGCTGTACTCCGTCAGGAAGGATTGCATCACGCCTGTAAAACATTTCTTAACCTCAGTAGCAGTGTCCCTCAGTGACCACACAGCGTGTCTGAAAACATAAATATCCCTCAGCATGCTAATGTAGGTTATTGGGAAAATGGGCTATATATTGAAAGGAGTGCGCATTGACTCGATTAGTGCTGGCAGCAACAGTGTTATTTGCCGTAATGGCTTTTGTTGTTGTCAGAAACATAATCGTAATCATAACAATAACAGTCATAATAATCAAAATAACATCTGGTATATGGGACAGAGTTAGCACTAATTGTTCTGCCTTTACTGTTACAGCACTGTGATAGCACAGGGGAAGTGGCTGGGAATTGTATTTAATGTAGGCCTTTTCTGTAATAGCTTTGCAAAGTACTGGCCTGTATGTATGATTTACAGTTATACATCGCTGGACATTAATGTCTGCTTTTCCCCAGAAAAAAGGATAAACCTATTATTTATCCTTTCACACAAATCATATTTTTGTATGTTCCTTATACTACTCATGTTCATATTTGACTTGGGGAGAAGTCTAATGGAGTTTTGTCACTGAGAGCTATAGAGTAGTAGCCTGTGTGCTAACGTGCCTCGGGTAGCGGGGTTGAGCTAGCATTCCCTCGCCGCCCGCGCCTCCGTCTCCGCTGGCTGAAACGCCGTGTTCGGCGCGAGCCTCCAGTGCCGTTCCCACGAAGACGCATTCCAGACGAATGTTCCGCCGACGCTGGTCTCCCCGGAGACCGCTCTGCGCGTTGGCCGCGTTTGTAAAAACCGGTTCGCGTTACCGTTAGCCTCCCGCGAGGCCTTTTCCGGTGGCGGTTTGCACTTCGTTTATCCGCGTGGGACCGGCCTGGCTGTGACTTGGCCGGCTCCGCTGCTTCCTCAGCCTTCTGAAGCGCTCCAGTTTCAGGGCTCTCGTGGTGTCGGATGCGGAGGCCTGGCGCACCCCTCTTCCTCAGTGCAGAAGCACGTCGTTTGCACCTCTCAGGGCAAATGATGGAGATAGAGAGAGAGGAGCTTTAGCTGTAACTGTTGCTGCTCATTTCCGTAAAATTTTCAGGAAAATTGCCTCCTGTCCTGGTGTTCTCTCTGATGAATGTAAATCACCTTGCTGTTTTTGTAGGTAAAAATTGCATGTCTTCAGGTGTCACTCATTTCCCATTGGCATGGTAATGCTGTGCTGTAGGCCTTTGTAGTCACCGGTTTGCTTCCTTTTCTCCAGGTTGTTTGCAAATGAGTATCGTTGGCTTTGCAACTTAAAGGACTGAGCTGGAGCCGAAAGTTAAAACTTCTGTCTAGAGGGCTCCAGCCCCACTGGAGCGGCACATAATTTGTTTTGTGTAGGGACAGCGTTTTTCATTGCTTGAGTGACTCCTGCTGTCCACCTGCGTGCCTGCGGCTTACTCTCTGTGCACACGTATGAATGAGTCTCCTCCACCCCTGCTCTGTGTGCACACGTATGATTGGGTCTCCTCCACCCCTGCTCTGTGTGCACACGTATGAATGGGTCTCCTCCACCCCTGCTCTGTGTGCACACGTATGAATGAGTCTCCTCCACCCCTGCTCTGTGTGCACACGTATGAATGGGTCTCCTCCACCCCTGCTCTGTGCAGCACGATGTGTTGGCGGTTAGGTTAGGTCACCAGGCTCTGGCCCTGGGGCTTTGCTTCCTTGGCTGCCCCGTCACCAAAAAGTGCAAAATACTGAACTGTAAGCCTGCATACTAAGCAGCAGCTCAGTAAGTGAATTAGACAGCGCGTGTAATCTAGTGGAATGGGTTTTTCTGAGGCGGGCAGAGCAGTCGGCCATCTGTGGGTGTCGGGGAACAGGACCGCGGTGCTCCTCAGCAGCTGGACGGGAAAGTGGGTCAGCGTCTGCCGCTGTGCAGAACCTGGCCTGCCTGGGGGGCGGGGCCGAGCTGAGGGGCGGAGTCAAGCTGGGGGGCGGGGCCGAGCTCTTATGCCTCCTGCAGGTTTGGATATCTAATCATGCTCATTTAGTGCTGTGGCTCTGTGCACTTTATTATTATTATAGTGTTATTTAATTCCACTAATGTGTCAGATTATCAGAGCTTGATGGAAGGCTGCCACAGGAATTTCCCAGGTCAGGCATAAACACACGCGCTGCAAATGGGTTGGAGTCGGCGGGGGTTTTATTTAATATTTTTGAGTTGGGTAGTTGTTTAGACAGGAAAGAGAGGCTTTGATTTGCTTGTTTGTTATACAGGTTGTTCTTGCGAAGGGTTATTAAAGAGAAAAAGAATGATTTCATTCTCACTTCTCAGCTGTTGGTTATTTATAAAAAGAAAGGCTTTTTAATTTGGTCTGTCTGTTGCACCTCCCACCAGGGTGTGAAAGCGTGGCAGTGCTGTTTGGGGCCTGTGATTCGGGGGGCAGAATTGAGTGCGGCACGCGGTCGCGGAGCGGAGGCGGAGCTTCCAGGCCTGGCGTTGCTCCAGCGCGGCAGCGGCGAGGGCTCGGTGCTTCCTGACCGTGCCGGTCACGCTGACCGCGGGAGGGGGAACGCCGCCACAGCAGGGCTGCGGTCGGGTGAGCACCACCCCCCCCCCGTGGTCAGGACATGTTGGGGCAGAGGGCAGGGGTGCGGACATCGCTGGGCCTCCTCAGAGGGGCGTTCTCACCCCATTAATTAGCACGTTGTCAATATTTTTCATTTCCTGCCTGAGAAAGGAGAGTAAATGAGGTGGCAGGGAGCAAATTCACACACGCTGCCATTTTCATCTTGCGTGCTGTTGCGGGGTGAATTACTGTCAGTGTGCTGGATCTGTTGCACGTTCAGCAGGCCAGCAGGGAGGGGAGTGGTGGGGGGTTGTCACAGCACTGCACGGGAACGTCTGTTCCATCAGCGTGGTTAAGCGGCAGGCTAATATCGCGCCAATGGGAGTGGGGTTGCAGTAGCAGGGCTAGCGCTGCCCTGGAGGCAGTTAAGCTGCAGGCGCTGGGAATGGCGTCCTCTCGGGTCTGGGCTCGATGCTCCCTGAGGAGCTGTCCCGGAGAGGAGACGGACGGCAGCTGCAGCAGATTCAGCTCACCTCTGCTGCAGTCGGAGTCCATACCGCATGCTTAAATAGGCCCCAGCTTCCTCTCTGACCGCCAGTCTCATCGCACAGGGGTGCGACAGCCAATCGCCTCCACGGGAGGCCGCCTAGCCCGCCTCCTGCCATCACATGACCCGGGCTGTGGAACGACATGGCCAGCCTTCTCCACACAGTGTGAGCAGAGAAGCCCCGCCCCCTCCGCTTGCCTCCCCCATCCCGCCTCCATTCGGTGATGAATATTTCATGAGCGCTGCTTTCTGGTGCGTGAATGCGCAGGGAAATGTGTCGAGCAGCCCCCTGCCCCGCGGCATGCTGGGACGGAATCGGAGGAGAAGGCTGAGACTGCTCCCCCAAGGCAGCCAGCGCTAATCTGTCAACTCCAACAACACTCACCCCCCACCCCCACCCCCACCCCATACCCCCCCGGGAGCAGCAGCAGCCGTCGAATCTGCAATTTAATTTGTTTGGAAATAGCAGCTTAACCCCTGGAATGATTTAATCTACGCTGTTAATGGTGTGGCGGGGGGGGGGCGCCCTGGTCCGTGCACCAGGGGGGCGCGGGTTCACATCCCGGCCGCGGTTCTGTCGGGCAGTGCCCCTCGTCTGGGTTACTGAGGGTTTAGCAGTGCAAGCGAATGGCTCTCTGTTGTGACAGTTATCTGACATGTGGCTTCTGTCCGTGTGCAGTGTTGACTGAGTGGGCACCCATGACGAATGGACAGCGATGAGGGCGGCAGGGAGGGGAGGGTGCGTTCATTCTGCTGTGTGCAGGAGCTGGCAAACATGCTGGAGTCGGGTCTAAATTTGAGGGGGGGTGAGTTGTGGTTTTTGTTCAGTCAGTCAGTTTATTTTCATATAGTGAACTTTCAAAAATTTCCCAGGGCATTGAACGGTTAAGGTGAAGTTACAAATTCAAAGACAAAGCACAATTCAGTCAATATTGAAATTTGGTTTAAATTATTGTTGCATTTGCATGAAAGATTTTTTCAGTTGGATTTTTAGGAGAAGCATTGATTCAGCATTTCTAATCTTAGCGGGTGGAGTTCAACAGTCAGGAGCATGGAAAGTACATGATCTCTGTCCAGCTGATAAGAGGTTACACCTGTGTACTGTCAGTCACTTTCACTCTATACATGGTACAGAGTCAATGTAGTACTTTGAATTTCTTATCATAGATTCAGTGCTGGTCAGGTCAGTGTGGGTAGCATTGAAAGCCTGAGGTTTCTAGTGTTTGCTCAATGCTACCCAGTGTTGTCTTTAGTCATGTCTTTCAGAGCAGAGAGGGTTGGTCTCACCTGATTTCTGTTTTTACAGAGGTAAAACCAGCTCAGAACTGGCCTGCTGTGTGTTTGTACCAATACCCTGGCCTTTACCACTACGCTTTCTCTGAATAATTGTCCCAGAACAAGCAGCATTTGTTTTTTTTTGACAATGTTTGGATGACTTGCAGTGTGAATTTTCTCAGCATAGCGTTTTTAGATTTCCCACCGCGGGCAATGCTGTAATTGTCCATAATTGCCCCAGTAATGGCTTAAGCTCTTTTCTGTGCGAGTGATTTAGGATTAAAGCCACGTGTCGCCATGGGAACGGCTCGGCGCTCGCTCCCGCATTCATCTCCCTCTGCTCTCTGGGTTTGATTGGTCGGGCTGGCTTCAGCCGAGGGGCTGGTTCTGCTGCAGACAGGCCAGCCTGCGGGGACAGACGAACGCAGACACGGTCCAGGACGCGCGGGCCTTCTCTCCGCTCTGCAGAAAGACTGAGCGTGTGCGGCTAACGGGCTAACGGGCACGCTTTTACAGCCTCCCGCCTCGGCTCCCCCCTCAGCCGCATCCTCGTGGGCGTGGCCTTGGTCCGCGCCGCGCACGCCAGACACGGAGTCTGTTGCGTCGTGCAGCTTAGCAGCTTTTCTCATTTCGCAGACAATATCGGGGTCATAGCGTCACTAGCCGACTTAAAACGAGCTTTAATGGTCTGCGCTAGTAAGCTAAGTTTATGGAAGTAAGCTATGTTCATGGAACTAAAGCTAAGTTTATGGCCAATCTGGCAACAAAACATGCATGTGCCAGAGAGGCGACACATTTTATGATCTGCTGATGCTGTATCTTAAAAGGTCATGTTCAAAAAGTAGCCCAATCATAGTAATCAGAGCCACTTATCTATTTTTTTAAATTTCCGTTTTTACAAGCTAAGCTCGCACGCAAAGCTATACAGACTGCTTAATAATAAAATAATGAAACATTTTCCAAATATTTACTGCATTTTTCCTTAACATTTGTGTCCATCTACTCATTCTGTAAATGTGTGAGCTGGGCTGCAGTTTCCGGTGCTGTTCGCGCTGCAGTGTGAAACGGGGAGGTTTTGGCACAGTCAGATACGGCCAGTCAGATGGGAGCCATCGATACCAGTCTCAGAATTTCCATATCGTGCCCTGCTAATTATAGCGAGCGCTGTAATGTCTGCAGCCTTCAGTGCCACGTAACCATCTGTAACACGCTCACCGCCAGCCTGTGGAGTCGCCGGCAGGATGTTAAACAAGGCTCGCTTTGCTTTCTGTTGTCACCAGAACCATAGCGGGCTCCAGAAGTCTCACTTTGCACTTGCACATGTTGCATTGTGGGAAACTGGAGGACAGTAGTCCTCGGTCTTGGTTATTTTTGCTGAAGCGCACTTTCTTACTCTTTCCCTTTCTCTCTCTCTCTCTCTCTCTCTCTCTCTCTCTCTCTCTCTCTCTGCAGATATCTGGAGTCTGGGGGTGATCCTCTTCATGCTGGTTTGTGGGCAGCCTCCTTTCCAGGAGGCCAATGACAGCGAGACGCTGACCATGATCATGGACTGCAAATACACCGTGCCCACACACGTGTCTCTGGCCTGCAAAGAGTAAGCCTGTTCAGTTTACACCCTGCACCCGCAATCATGGAATTACACGCATGCACATTAGAGCGTGCACACACGCACAGACACGCGCTCACAACCACACACCTACACATACCATGCATAAAACACGCACGAACGCGCTTAACACGGCTATAAATACACTCACGCTCGTGTGCACGCGCTCGCGCGGTTGTAGTCCCGCGTGTACGCACGAGCACGCACGCGGAGGGTCACACGCACGCGCAGGGTCACGCGCACGCGGAGGGTCACACGCACGCGCAGGGTCACACGCACGCGGGGGGTCACGCGCACGCGGGGGGTCACGCGCACGCGCGGGGTCACGCGCACGCGGAGGGTCACGCGCACGCGGAGGGTCACGCGCACGCGCAGGGTCACGCGCACGCGGAGGGTCACGCGCACGCGAAGGGTCACACACGCGGGGGGTCACGCGCACGCTGGCGCCGCGCGGACGCACTCGTACCCCGGCGCACACAATCCCGGTCGCCGGGGAGGCTCACCCACGGGACTCATTTGCAAAGCCTATTTACCTTTCAGCTGGAGCACACGCTGTGCTGCTCCCACATCCAAACGCAGCGCTGCAGCGCGCCTCATCTGGGAGCTCACGGAAAAGAAACCCTTCTGCTCAAATACATCCCTTCAGTTTAAAAAAAACTATCTGTTCAGAATGCCATAAATGTAACTGTTAACATGCTAAATGGCACGGGCTTTGGCCCGGACCTGTCTGATATGTACAGATTGCCCTCGCTCTCGGAGGTTCTGGGGCAGAGGGGGGGGGAACGATGCTCGATCATTTCGCTCTGTTTACATGGCGTGCGTTAGCATAGCGCCGCGCGCATTAGCCGGGGCGCGGTCTCCGGCTCTTTCTGAGTGACCCAGTGCATTTTAACAAAGCTCTTTAATTCAGGGTCACCTCTCCGTCGGGCCGCTCGCACCGCACACGCTGTCGAGGCCACCGGCCCACATATTCAGCCCATGGCAGTGCCTTTATGGAGCGCTGGTCATTAGCCGCGGAGCCAAAGAGCACATATTGAATTTTCCATGCTATGGCTTCCATTCAATTTAATGATTTAAGCTTTGTGAGGGGGGCATTGGTTATTGTGTTGGTTCATTGTAATTAGCATTGGGTTATCATTTTATAGCTTGCACCTTCTGACGTCTGTGAGAGTCAATATCGCCATAAGAAGTCTATGAAACATTACCCAGGGAAACTAGGATGTATGCCTGTCTCCTTTACCAGAGGGTTTAAAATTTGGCTGACCTTGACCTGAATCTGTCAATGGTTGTTCTTTTTGTTGTCGAGGTAGAGGTCATACGGCAAGAGCTCCAAGCCTTGTTATGTAATCAGGGGTTAAAGGGGGGGGGGGGGGGCTGGGGGGCTGGGAGAACAGGCCAAACTAGACGAGCGCGAGCGCACCTCATCCTATTTTGGTTCCTGTGAAGACCTCGTGTCTGGGAGCGCATGCGCGGTCTGGGAGAGCTCCATCGGGTCTTTATCTCCATCCAGCGAATTTGCGAAAGCCGGGCTTAGCCTGGGCGCATTAAACCTGCCGGATTTACTCCAAGGGGGAGGGAAGCCATTACGGCTCGGAAAGTTCCGGAACGGCGCTGACCGCCGCACGCAGTTCTCGGGCTCCCGTGTCTGTTTTGTCTCATCGGCAGCGAGAGAGACGTCCTCCGTGTCCGTCTGTCTCTCTTCATCTCGCGGTCGCCCCCGGGGGGGGATGGGCCATCGGAGCGTCCGCCGTCCGCGGTGGCCTGCGTCTCGTTAGCTTGTGACGGACGGTTTTACATTCGCGACGTCTGGACGCGACATTCCTCCCCCCCCCCCCCCGCCGTTTCCACCGGAGCTGGGCGCCGTTTCGTTTGCGGACCCCGTGGAGGTGTCTGAAGGCCCTCCATGAAATTAGAGCGGGCATCAGTCAGGCCGCGCCCGTCTGGACGCTCGCTCTCAGATTATGATTGACACGATAGGCGGGAGTACGCGCGCCCCGGTCGCCAGGCTCATTCAGAGGTGCTGGGACTTAATGGAGGAACCCCGCTTTCCTCCTGGTTCTTATCTCTGATTGGTTGAATCCTTCAGCTTGGAGCAGCGGCTGGAAATTGCTGCGACTGATGTGTTCTGAAGGAGGGCTTCTTTGTCAGAGCAGCGCTGGGTTTCAGAGTTGGTTCTTCGGGCAGCAGCAGAGGCTTCTTCTCACTGCGCTGGCGTGTTCACACGCCTCACGGTGCAGCAGCCGTGTAGGTCATGTGCTGTCGGTGGTTTGGTCTCATTCTCTGTCCACTGTCAGAGCCGCAACGTAGCATGATGGTCTGCATACTCCGATAGCCTAGCTAGCATGCTAGCATCCAGGCTTCGTCCACCTCCCCCTCACATTCTGCAGAAAGCTGACCCGAGCCGCGCACTCTCAGACAGCTGTGGCGTTCCTTCCTTCAGCTGACCTCTGCCCCTCCTGCCCTCTAATACCCTCAAGAGCCAAGCTCTCCCCATTTTAATTTTAACGGGCCTGAATCCAGCCTTTGAGCGCCTGTCAGCTCCAGGCATCGAAGCGTAATTCTGCGAGTCTGTGCAGTCAGCGTCGGCGGCGTCTCACCAGCAGCGCTTGGGCGAGGCCGTGGTTTCCTGGCTTCTCGGCGCTGTGCCGGCTGCAGCTCTGTAACGGCTCAGCCCGCCCGCGCTAGCGTACGCTAGCTCTTACTGAGAGAGCCGCTGCAGTCAGCCACTGAACCGCTGGAGCGATAGTCAATCAGAGCTGCGGTCTGATTGCTTTTTTCCTCTCTCTTTCTTTCTCCCGCTGTGCGCTGTATTGGCGGTGGCCCCGTGTTTTCCAAAGCATTCCTAAACTGCAGAATTTCACAGTATTCTCCGGGCTGGTTTTGACTGATATTGATGATTCGCATTACGGTGCACTACCGATGCCGGTAGCCTGCAGTAATGCAAACCCCGTCGCTGAACTGTGACATGGAAAACCCACTTTCACAAGTAATAACACGCAAACGCCCGAGTGTACTGTTCTCTGGGAAACCGCTCCTGTACTGGGTGGTTCTGGGTATTTTACTAATTGGCAGCTGGCAAGCGTTTGACCTCTCCCTGAACTGTGAACGTTCCCAACGGAGGCCCAGGAGCTGTTTGTTCCGGAGCTCAGTGGAGTCTCTTCTGATTTCTCCCCTCAAGCCAATCAGGGAAGAGTTGCTTCAAAGCACCAGCCGTGGTAGCCAGTCAGTGAAGAGCTGCTTGAAGGTCAGCCTGCTTAACAGCCATTTAGGGGGAAGCTGTTTTGATGTAAACCGCCAAACATTTATTACTTCCCGCTGTGAAGAGACTTTGTCCCTCGCCGAAAAATGAGATGCAAATTTTCAAGGGCTGGTTGTTTGCTTTCTTCAAATGTGTTTTTTATTTTCTGTTTCTCTCCCCTCTCGGTTGTCTGGCGTGTTGGAATTTACATCTAAATTTGTTAGAATATGCAAATGCTCCCCCAGTTCATCACAGAGCACTCTACTTAATGAAAATGGATTTGCTCGCAGACCTTAATAATTCAGTGCGGTTAATGTACCGCCCAGGCGCTGCGTTCCCGGGGACGTTGCAGCGCGGAGCTGTTGTTCCTGCTGTTGACTGTCGGATGCCTTTAATGACATTTTAAAACAGAGGCTCCTCGGTGGATCGGGCAGAGCGGACCCGCGGAGACTTCGCTTTACGCCACAGAGCCACCGGTGCTCTCCGAGGGCGGTTCCTCTCTCTCTCTCTGCCCACGCGACGTCGGTGGTGGTCTGTGCGGAACCCACAGCGCATTCTTTCCGTCCCGCTGTCGTGCCAGTGATTGTGGAACCGATAAGAGACCGACGCAGGTGGCCCGTCGAAGGTCGTATCCTGACCGGAATGTCCGCACACGGCACGTGGTGGGCCAGCTTGGTCGATTCAGACCCAAACATCTCATAACAAACAAGTCCTGGAAATAGGATCTCCGCTATGATTCAAGGGAAATGAAGAACCGAGGAGACCTATTCAGATGAAATTCAGACCTTTGCTTCTTGTCTGTTTTGGAAGTCAAAGCTTCCTTTTAGGCATGCTCTTTGCAGACTGGCGGCCCGTGTTATGTCTGACTGAGGGCATGTCACTAATGTAGCCATCAGTGGTTGGGTCATGGGTGGGTTCACCCGACTTGACTGTCTTCCTTTCCTTGAGGCGAGGAGGTGCTCATTAATTATGCATGCGCATGTTCATGAGTGCTCTTTCCGTAAGCTTGGCTCCTTAGGGGAGGAATATTACAGTACTTTCTATTTCACAAGAATCTGGTGACTCTGCCCTGCCAGCTGGGCTTTCCCCCTCCGCTTCTGCCACATCAGTGCCTCCAGGGTTGTTGCTGTGGTAACCATGGCCGCCAGCATGGACACGCCCTCTGACCTCTCATAGGGTAATAGGGATGTACTGGTGGGATGTACCGCTGGGGAGTTGCCAGTACCGGCACACCACCTCTTCAGTGAGCCTGAAAACCCTGGAAGCAGGGGTCTTGATGTGTGCTGACCGAGAAACCAAGAAATTGGGTCTGCAGGATTTTTACTTCAAATGGCTATTTTCCTGTGTGATAAAAAAATTTTCTTAAAAAAAAAAAGTATAAAATCGAGGTTGGGGCCTGGCCAGAGAACGGTTCTGTGGAAAGCCGTAAGTACCATGCTGGGTCCACTCCATGTGAAAACTCAAGCAAAGCTGCATCAGTCTGGAAGGGTTAGGTTGAGCAGAGAAAATGAGACTATAAATACCAGGCTGAGTGAAGTTTGAGGGTAAAATGAGTCATTGGCAAGTAGGTAGAGGCTAAAAGCACCACTTCCTCAATGAGTGCCTGGGCTGTTACCTAAAAAGGATTGGCACGGTTACCATAGACATCAGCAGAGGTTGCCGTGATCTGGCGATTAACACTGAGGTTAACACTGCTTCCAGCCCCTCTTCATTGTGCCAGTGTGATATTTTGGCATTTCTCATAGGACATGGTGTTTAGATTTAGTCAGTGTATTTTGATGCAGCTGCCTGTTTCTCCAGAGCGTCTGAAGCTGACGTATCCTCACCACAGAATCTACACTGATCATCGTAGGAGTGCTAGTATTCTTAAGAAAACAGGTGGGCTCAGGCACAGCCGGATGGAGGTCCTGTTTTAAATGAGAGCGGGACATGGGTGGGCTCAGGTACAGCCGGGTGGAGGTCCTGTTTTAAATAAGAACAGGACATGGGTGGACTCAGGCACAGCCGGGTGGAGGTGCAGTTTTAAATAAGAATGGCACATGGGTGGACTCAGGTACAGCCGGGTGGAGGTCCTGTTTTAAATGAGAGCGGGACATGGGTGGGCTCAGGTACAGCCGGGTGGAGGTGCAGTTTTAAATAAGAATGGCACATGGGTGGGCTCAGGTACAGCCGGATGGAGGTCCTGTTTTAAATGAGAGCGGGACATGGGTGGGCTCAGGTACAGCCGGGTGGAGGTCCTGTTTTAAATGAGAGCGGGACATGGGTGGGCTCAGGTACAGCCAGGTGGAGGTGCAGTTTTAAATAAGAACGGGACATGGGTGGGCTCAGGTACAGCCAGGTGGAGGTGCAGTTTTAAATAAGAACGGGACATGGGTGGGCTCAGGTACAGCCGGGTGGAGGTGCAGTTTTAAATAAGAACGGGACATGGGTGGACTCAGGCACAGCCGGATGGAGGTCCTGTTTTAAATGAGAGCGGGACATGGGTGGGCTCAGGTACAGCCGGGTGGAGGTCCTGTTTTAAATGAGAGCGGGACATGGGTGGGCTCAGGTACAGCCGGGTGGAGGTCCTGTTTTAAATGAGAGCGGGACATGGGTGGGCTCAGGTACAGCCGGGTGGAGGTGCAGTTTTAAATAAGAACGGGACATGGGTGGGCTCAGGTACAGCCGGGTGGAGGTCCTGTTTTAAATAAGAATGGGACATGGGTGGACTCAGGTACAGCCGGGTGGAGGTCCTGTTTTAAATAAGAATGGGACATGGGTGGACTCAGGTACAGCCGGGTGGAGGTCCTGTTTTAAATGAGAGCGGGACATGGGTGGACTCAGGTACAGCCGGGTGGAGGTGCAGTTTTAAATGAGAGCGGGACATGGGTGGGCTCAGGTACAGCCGGATTGGAGGTCTGGTTTTAAATGCAGAGTGCACTGACTCTGCCGGTCACTGCCTGGTGTGTGAGGAGGGCTGACGGGCCGGTTATTAAAAAACGCAGATGGCCCTTATCAGCACGCTGCCGTGCTGGAGATAGGCCAGGGTGCCCTTCCATAGGGCTCTGTGTCTGACAGGGCCTGCTGTGTGTGTACTGACAGGAGACCGAGACCAGAGGCATCCACTCGTCTGATTCAAAAGCATACAACTGTGCATTGGGAACACAGTACGTTCATTTACATAACTAGTAAATCATTCATACATAAACTAAAAGATCAGATTTGGTCAACAACAATCAGTGCATGTACATGCATATGCACGCACTCGTATATACGCACACGTGTGCACACACACACACACAGTCTCATAGCCACTTTTATTTCTTTTCTTATCCTTGTTAGAAGTTGTAGTGGAGGGAAGGATTATTTTCTACACAGTTCATACAAACACTTTTTTTTTAAAAATGGCAATGTTTGAAGTAAGGAACTATGTTGATATTTTGGAAATATGTACACCTGTTTTGTAGAGTAGATCTGATAACTTGCCAGTATTTATCTTATTTTCTTGCTCATTTGACTCCTGCCAGTATATCAGTATGTTTCAAAGGTTGCTATACCAACCTGCTGTGCTAAAGGCTAATGGGCTATGACTGTAACGCACAAACACTAAGACACAGGTGTCAGAATCCTGTCCCGGGGGACTACAGTGTCTGCTGGTTTTTGGTGTTTCAGCACCAGTGATTCATTTAAGTCATTGATTGGCTAAGGAATCCACACGCATTGTTCCCAAGGCCTTAATTGGCTGCTGATTGAAACAGAGCACAAATGACTGCACACAGTGCCTGAGTTTCACACCCCTGCCCCAAGACTTTCCTACATAGTTTTTAAAGAAGAATACAGCAATACTGTGATTGTATTCAAGTCCAAGTGACATTGTTCATTATTTCTCCTCTGGTGAATCTGCTTCTGATGGAGCATGTGAATCCTCATGTTATTGGCCAGGACGGTCATGTAACGAGCACCACGTCCGAACATCCAGCGATGGTTTCTGATCTGGCGCCTCAGGCCGGCTGTAGGTATCTGGGCCGGTGGAGCCTCTTTCAACCACCACTCCTCCAGTTGAGTCCTGTCATCGCTTGATTGATCCAAACGAACAGAAACCCCCCAACCCCCCACTCCCACCCCCCCACGCAGCAAAGTGCTTTGACGCGACGCCGTGTCAGCCCCCCACCACCCCCCCGCCACTGCAGAGGGACAAAGCCGCCGTTTCATTTCGGCTCCCAGCTGGAGAAAGGGGGGGGGGGGCGACTAGTACTCGTCTGTCAAAGCTGCTTATTTTAGTTTCTGAGGAGATCCTGACGAAAAGCAGGAGGCTGGCGGCGGAGGGGGGGAAAAAAGCAACCTTTCGAAAGGCTGTCGCGAGGAAAACACTCGGCCGTCTTTTACCAGAAGCCGAGAGAGCGTGCAATTAGCGCAGCCTCGGAGCGAAGCGACGGAGTTAACCACCTGGGCGCTACCGTCGCGCTCGTGAGTCGCTCCACTGCTGAAGGTTGGGTGCAGTGGACTGGCTTGATTGGGCATTACTGCTGGAAGACTGGAGGAACAATCCACTTGTTGCGCGGAAAGCGAGCTATTTTTAGTTGACGCTGTTGACTCTGGCCTCTATTCAATTAAACGCGCGTGGTGCTCAGCCGTACTGCCCAACGGCAGACTTGATCAGAAGCGACATTTAAAAATTTGTGCACAAAATCTGTTATTTTCCTCATATTGTTCATGTAGCTTTGTAACAGCTAGGGGGAGAAACATGACTTCCATTAATTGACTGCTCAGTATTAAGGATAGCTCACAGTCTAGCTGGAGTAGCTGTCACTGCCTGGATTTATTAATTTTTTTGGCTTAGCGGTGCAGGGATTTTAATGGTGGAGTCGGGTTTCTCCTTGGGTGACCCTTAGGGGCCTGTAAGCCAAAGTGACAGCAGTAGTCTATAATTGGATATTTAAATCTGACAGCGTCGTCATTCCTTGTATATTTTTATCTGTAACTTACCACATACTGATATGTGGCTCTTTGATGTAGACGGGGTGAGACTAGTTATGTAACTGAGGTGCTGACTCACTGTGTTCATTGAACATTCCATGATACTACTCTATATACTAAGAGTTTGAGGTGTTAACCCTGGTGTCGTGGTCAAATTCCCGAACTAGCCATCTATATCTGGCCAGCTAATCACCTTCTCACCATGACTATAGCTTATGGATACACAATCACCTGCATTCCCTACCTACTTTGGTTCCCCAGATTGTCTCTGCAGAAAATAGTGCTTAAGTAAATGTAAAAATACAGTCTTCCTGTTGCATTTGGATGCATTTAGGTCATCTCTTGCATTCTGGGGAATGGTAGGGTTGCATTTCCACGGCAGTGAAGTCAGGTGTTGTGACTGACCGGGCTCTCCTCTCTGTCCTCGCCCTCCAGCCTGATAAACCGCATGCTGCAGCGGGACCCCAAGCGCCGGGCCTCTCTGGAGGAGATCGAGAACCACGCCTGGCTGCAGGGCGTGGACCCCTCCCCAGCCACCAAGTACAACACCCCGCTGGTCTCCCACAAGAACCTGTCGGAGGAGGAGCACAACGGGATCATCCAGCGCATGGTGCTGGGGGACATCGCCGACCGCGAGGCCATCGTCGAGTAAGAACCTAAGCTAACCACCCAACCCTAACTTAAAACCAGCACCCGCGTTGCTCCCCGGGTCTGGGTTAGCAGGCCTTGTTGGAGGAGCAGCGTTGGGTCATTGATTAAGGCGCTTGCTACCAAAGGGTTGCTAGTTAGAATCCCAGGTCTGACGTAGTTGGGTGCCCTGTCTAAATTCAGTAAATGTCAAGGCATATTAAATGACTGAAATGAAAGCTTGATATGGCCATGTACATGTGAGCTTAAGGTATGTGTTCCTAGAAAGAGGTTCTCCAGTTCACGTCAGCTCTGTTAAATATTTATTTGTGTACTCCGCTCAAAGGTGTTCTCCCCCTGGGATCCAAACCTGTAACCTTGTAGTTACACGTGCAGTTGCCAAACCGGTTTCTCTCCTCGTGTGCTCGTATCTCCTGTCCAACCAGGGGGCTTTTCTAAGAGACATTTCATCCGGCTGATTTATGTGAGGTTATGTTACTGCGTTCTCTTCTTCCCTCTGATACCCCCGGGTAACTGAGAGGGGCGAGCGAGAGACATTAGCCCGCCTTTGGGAAACGACCCAGGCGTTTCAGCCGAAAAGCAGGAGGAGGAAAGGGACTGCGGAGCGCGAGTTCGCTTCAGTCACCCCGGCCCATTTCCGAGTCCCGCAGCGCATGAATAAGCGATTGTTTCTGAAGTGCGTCGCCACTTTCAGGAAAGTTAATGGGAGCAGGCGGTTTGCAAAGAGCTCTGGGTAATAGTTGGGAGTTTTCTCCCGCCGACGCTGTGAAGATAATTCAGATGAGCACGAGAACTGCGAAACCGCTCAGAGGATGTAATTCGGTTTTCTTCAGGACTCCCGAGCGTTTCGGCAGATTAGCTGCCCTTCTCTTCTCCTCCTCCTCCCTCTTTTTGGGGCCACGCAGCCTGGCCTGCAGGGCCCTCCTTCGGGTTGTTTGTCCATTGAAACCAGTGACCTGAGTGTGTTCTGGAACTTTACCAGTGGTGTCGTTGTTGTCTGGCAGAGGAACCTGGAAACATTCTTCGCGGCGCAGTGACGTTAAAGACTAAAGGCTACCCCCCCCCCTTTAAAGCCTGTCTATTCGTCCACCGTGTTTCTGTTAACGTGTGCATGACCTCCGAGAAGCTGTTTGGAGCTATCAAATGCTCATAGCTTTGAAAGCCATGCCAGAGTACGCCACTTGAGAACAAATTGCCTTTCTCCTTCCAGGGCTCTGGAAACAAACAAGTACAACCACATCACCGCGACGTACTTCCTGCTGGCTGAGAGGATCCTGAGAGAGAAGCAGGAGAAGGAAGTTCAGAACCGCTCGTCCAGCCCCAGCAACATCAAAGCCCAGTTCAGGTACTGACCCGCATGCAGCCAAGCGAATCCAGTAGCCCAAGGATCGGGGGCTCCCCGACTGACACACGGTGTCTTTCATAGGCTCTTAATTAATGCTAAGCATAAGAGCTATAATTGTAACGCATTATGTTAATAAAATAAATCCACGCGCTATTGGCCAGGATTAGGCCATCTGATTTCTGGAGATTTACGAAAAGACTGACTTCCATGCCTTTCAGTTATCTGCATGTATTTAACCACAGTGTGTCATTGTGGATTTGAGTGGAGTATCTCCGCTAGTCCAGTACCAGCTTTTTCTGCTTTTGGTGGCCTATTTATAGACCTGAACTACATTACAAAGCCCTGCATCTGTTGTGTAACTACACTGAACTGCCTTGCAGGGCACTCTAATTGTTTTTTTTTTTTTTTTACTTAACTGCGCCAAGTCTGTTAATGACAGCATTCTTAAGCGGTTCCAGTGACGGCGCACTCGAGGGTGTGCAGTAATTACAGAGACAGGGGAAGTGTGCCCCTTTGGGCCCCTCCGGGGGGGTTGACGCGCAGGCTATGCGGTGTACGCAGCAGAGCGCACCCCCTTGGGCCTACTGACCGTGCTGCAGTCGTACTGTATGCACAATAATGGGAATTGCACATGTTCAGATGTCATTGTAGAACAAACTTAGAAAGTCTGGGCTTAGAAAGTTCATTCAGACCGTGCCTACACGCACCCCCCCCCCACCCCCTCCCTTCACTCACATACTCTTTTGGCTGAGAGGTCCTTCTTTTGCAATCAGTTCTTTCTGATTTGCTGAAAGCACAGCAAGACACAGCACAGGTGTGCTGGGTGCTTGGCTTTTCAGTCGACGGCGGTGCTTTCAGTTTGGCTATTAAACCTGTCAGTCAGGTTTGTTCGGGGTTAACTGAAGTGCATCTGATTCGTTCGCTTATAAAAAATGAACTGTAGGAAGGATGTAGAATGGATGTCTGTTTCATACCTTTATCTAAGGCGTGTAGGTCTTTACTCTAACCATTGTGCCTGTCTGAATGTGACTGCATTAGCAGTGTCACAAGCACTCCAGCAAATCTGTCCGTGCGTTTTTGTGAAAGCATTCTCGTAAAAAAGATGGCTTCTTTTACATTGGTTCCTTGCATCTGTGCTGTCTATTATAAGTGGCGTTTTAAACCTGGCTGGCGCTTGCCTGTAAGCCTGGGAGCATTAGCTTGCTTGCAGGTCTTTCGTTTCTCCAGTAAGAAAATGGCTGCCCTCCTGCCCACTCAGCCCGTTTCCCTAACCTAATTCATCTCTAAAGGCTGAGGTTTAGGGGCTGCGGGAGCGTTGTGGATGAGGGACTGAGGCCGGTAGAGCTGGGCTCTTGCAGGTGTGTACCGTTCAGCGAAACGTGTAAACCATGAAGCCTTAATTATCTGGGATCAGAGCGTGGCGAAGGCCCTCGGGTAGACCTGCCGCTGCGAGAGAAAAGGAAAAGAGCGCTTCGATCGGCAAGGCGGGATCGGTCCTGTGATCCCGCCGCGCCGTCCCCACTTTGCGGAGACGGAGGCCGCCGCCCGCCTGCTGACTGTTGGTTTTCCACGCCTTTATTTTCACTCTGAAGCGTCAGCAGCGGTCTCTGTCTGAACAAGCGTGTAGAACAATATTTTGAAAGCTTTTATTTTAGAAAAGGAGTAAACAAAAGAAATGAAAAACAAGGCCAGAGAAACAACCCACTGAGGGCCAGCTGCCCGCTGTTGTCCGTCGGGCTGTCTGAGCACGTGCAAACTGTCGCCTCGTCATTAGTAAGCGGGACACGGACGAGATTCACGGTGGCCTCACGCCCCAGCCAGTGTTGCTCCACGCGTTCCAGTCGTGAGATTGTTGTTCCAGGCAAACAAAGAGGGGCTCTAATCATGTACCGGGAGCCTGGACAAGGTCGGAGGCTCCGCCCCCTAGTCTGGCTCTGACCAATCGGCCTCCATGCTTAACAAACCTGGACCTTTAATCATGTCACCCAGCCACTGGATCAGGAGTTTGCGCTCTGAGAACATACCGCTAAAATAATTAGATGCACGTCCTTGGGGTATGACTTGCAAAACGATGTGAGAACAGAGTTGGTTTTGGTAATCTGGGGGGATATTCATTCCTATGCTCAGGGCATTGTTTGTATTGATCTGGCTAATCTTCATTGTTTGACCCCTGTACCTCTCTGACTTGGTCCCCATTGAATAAGTGTCTGTGTAAAGCCTGATCCTTTGTGTTGCTGGCACTTGCAGGCAGTCCTGGCCCACGAAGATCGACATGCACCAGGACATCGAGGACAGCCTAGCGGGCCCGTCCATGTCCCACGCGGGGGGCCCGCAGTCCCCCGCCCGCAGCACCGAAAACCTGCTCAACGGCCACCGCAGCAAGGGCCTGCTGGACCTGGGGAGGAGGGAGGAGCCCAGCGAGCCGTCACTCCTGTCCCTGACCCCGCAGGCCCCGCCCGTCGCCACCACCGCCACCCCCGCCAACCCGCTCAAGCCCGCCCCGCCCACCGCCGCCCCCCCGGCCGCCTCCGGCAAGCAGCGCACCTGCCTCTTCCGAGTGGAGGAGGACGAGGAGGAGGAAGAGGAGCAGGAGCCGTCGCCGCTGCCCGCGCAGGTGGTGCTCCGGCGCAAGCCGGCCAGCGTGACCAACCGGCTGACCTCGCGCAAGAGCGCCCCCGTGCTCAACCAGATCTTCGAGGAGGAGGGCGAGTCGGACGACGACTTCGACATGGACGAGGGCCTGCCGCCCAAGCTGAGCCGGCTGAAGATGAACATGGCGTCGCCGGGCACCGTGCACAAGCGCTTCCACCGGCGGAAGAGCCAGGGCCGCGGCTCCAGCTGCTCCAGCTCCGAGACCAGCGACGACGACTCGGAGAGCCACCGCCGCCGCCTGGACAAGGACACCGGCTTCGCCTACGGCTGGAACCGCAGGGACAGCAGCGAGGGCCCGCCCGGGAGCCCCGGGGGCGGGGGCGGGGGGGGCGGCCAGGGCAAGCCGCCCGGGGAGGGGGGAAACCCAGGCCCGGACAAGGGCAGCCCTCCCGGGAGTGGAGGGGGTGGGGGTGGAGGCGGGGGAGGGGGAGGGGGAGGTGGAGGAGGAGGCAAAGGACAAGGCAGCCCCTCCACCTGCTCCAGCGGGAGCGCCAACCACCCGGCGGGCTCCACCCGCAGCTCGGCCAAGACCGCCGGGGGTCTGGTGGAGAGCCTCAAACTCATGAGCCTCTGCCTCAGCACCCAGTTCCACCATCTGGCGGGCGGTGGGGGTGGGGGCGGGACTGGTGCCGGAGGCGGTGTGGGAGGGGGAGGAGGAGGGGGAGGGGGAGGAGGAGGAGGGCTGAGCAGGTTCATCATGGACCCCCAGTGCTTCTCCAGCATCAGGGTGCAGGAGAGGTCCTCTTGGAGGATGTGCATCGGGGGCTCCACCGGGAGCCTGGACAAAGTCTCGCTCCTCACCTCCGCCGGGCTCGGAGGCCCCGCCCCCAAGTCCGGCCCCGACCAATCGGCCTCCGCGCTTAACGAACTGGACCTGGCCCGAGCCAACAGCATGAACCTGAAAAACAAGGTCCTGCAGCTACCTCTCAGTGACAAGACCATCTCTGTGAACATCCAGCGCAGCCCCAAGGAGGGGCTCCTCTGCCCCCCCAGCCAGGCCAGCTGCTGTCAGGTCATATGACCACAGGTCGCCTCCCTCCCCCACCCGCCCACCACATCTGTAGCATACTGTACTCTCATTCAACAGCGCCATCCTTCCAGTGGCTCTGGACGACCTCTGTACACACCGTTACCTAAGCCCACTGTACTGTTGTCTTAATTCTCCCTGACTGATGGGGACTTTCTTTTTGTTTGGTAGGTTTACAGTTCACAAAGAGGTGCATGCTGCTAGTTTTTTTTTTTTCTAGTCTTTTATTTAGGTTGATTCAGGTTCAGGTTTTTTTTAACAGCACTTTTATGGTACTACCTTTTCTTCTCTAAATCACATTTAAAGGGATGATTTGAGTTCGGCTGAAAGGTTGTTGAGCTTGTTGAATAATGAAAACTGAAAAAGGAATGAGTAAGCAGTGCTTGTACTAGCATCTGTTCAAGCACTTGCAACCGGGTGTAAACGCTTCTAACCGTTATTTGTGGAATGTATTGGGCAGGAAGAGCAGTCGATGACAGAGAATCAAAGCAATAAGAGTGACGTGACCGCAGGAAGGCCTGGGATTGGACGACTCGCATTCCGCCACAAGCAGATGCACTGATCTTGATTTTAGCCCCTCGTTGTTCAGTCTTAAACTGGTATGCATAAGACTTATGACCAATTTAAATAAGAGAAAAAATACAAATACTTATAAAAACGATTTTAAAGGAGATGGTATATCGTCATTTTAACCTGGTGGATGAGACTGGAGTCTGAAAAGTGCTGTTAATTATATAGCACACTGACAATCTTTTTTTAAAGTCTTGAAATTAATTGATTTTAAAATACAATCAGAGTTTGGAGTTCAAAATTATTTTTTATCTTAACTGCCTGACACACAAACGTCTACCTGTTCTTATTGTCGTTATTTTACAGTAAGTTTCTATTCGTTTTCAGTACACAAACAGATGTGTGACAAGATAATCAAATGAAAATCATGCTCGTATTCCTAAAACAGGGTATATCTTCGGTGATTTAACGTGGTAACGATTCCTGATTTTAAGCAGATCTCACGTCTGCAGTATTCAAGTTTATCAGCCATTCTTAAATGAGATTTCATTTATGACTTCACTGGATGTGCCTCCTTTTTCTGTACTTTTGGCCTCCACTCTCGTCCTCTAGGGTATCTGTACATTTTAAATCAGGAGGGGTGGGGTGGACAGAGGGTCCTGGGTGGTCTTCTTGAACTTCTGTTATGACCAGACCATGTCTGGGCGATCAGAGAAAAACCATCTCCAGGATCCTCGAAACCTTATTTACCAGCCAGAGATGGACCTTTTATATCATCATCGATCCACTGATTTAACACACTGTCGCGTGTTAACTTACGGGTGAGGTTTAAGTTATCTGTGGTGAACCAGACTAAAAGATCATGAAAGAAGAAACAAATAAGGAATATATTTTAAAGGGCATTGGCAATAAGCTATGTGTTGCAGCTATCTGTAAATTAATAAATATTTTGTTTTATATTTAAAACCTGTACAGCCTTGAACATAAAATTATAACCCCCCGTTGTGTATTTTAGTGTTTTTTTCCCTCCCGTCCTCAGCAGAAGGTCTGTAAATAAAGTTGTAAATATGGTAATATTGTGCTCTACATTTAGAGGAGCAGTGTTGACCCTTTGGTGCATAGCTGTAAAATAGCCATATTAGTTATGAGTGTTTCAAAACAAAAAGTATATATAAAAAAAGAAAAAAAAACCCAACCATAATACTGATAATGTGGGTCTCTTTGACTGTTGTCTTACCCTGATGTATCCAGGTTATATGGCTGTGCATGTGTTGTACATTTTACGTTATCAGTGGAGGTACAGCAAGGGGGGAGAGAGCAACCACTACATCTGAGCAATGTTTATCGGACCAAACCGTCACTCCACTTCAAATAAAACTGCAACAACGCAAACCAAGAAGGTGAATAATACTACTCTGTACTGAAAAATCTGTCTCCAAAAGTTGCGTCTAGCTATGGTAATGTCCAAAATAAAATGTTGTGGATAAAAACTAGTATTAAGGTGTCTTTTTTTCTTTCATTCATTGCATTCTCAATTCTGGAACGAGGTGCATGCAAGGTTACAGAAAGTAATTATACTTGTTCTCTCATGTGTTACACTGACATTAATAATTTAAAATTGTCTTTGTAAATTTTTTAATGAATGCATTTAAACTCTCATGACAACTGGTTGCCAGTGAACCACTGGTGCATCAGTGGGAGGAGCTAAAGGACCTTTAACCTGAGGGACCCTGGCGCGTTTAAACTCCCCGTCTCCCAGATGAGACGAACACAATTGTGTCCTGTTGCTGTGGACCCTCAGTCAGTCTGCTACTTTTCCAAGTGTTAAACTCTACCTAGTCCTGAAGTGCTTTAAACTGAGAACTCCTTGCTTTTCAGATGCCTACCATACTTCGAGTATGTCTATTGTTACACTTTAATGACATTTCCTGAAGAATGCTTAAAATTGGGCTCTGTGACTGTTCTTGGCCAGCATATAGTAGCTCTTTTTTGACCAGCCTGCTGCTCACATTTTGATTGCTCAGACAGGCTGCACATCAGAGGTTGAAGACCCTCAGTTAGTGGTGCTCAAACGAAAGGAAATTCAGGCTGGCATTCTCCAATTAATTACTGAGTTTGGATGCAAGTAACAAATGGCTTCCACAGTACTTTAAAAAAATACCAAAAAAAGGACTTGGCTACTTAAGGCTCGCAATACAAAACCATAACATCTGCTTGCTTAATGTAGGTAGAATAATAAAAAGACTAGGCCATGAGCTGTTGTGTAAATGTTGATACTGATTTAGGTGCAAATTAAGGAGCCCCACACTTGGTAGAGGATAGCATCGTGTAGCACAGTGAGAAGTGGAAAATGCATCATCAGTGGTGAGAGGGTTATTTAAATAGTCTTCCCACGCACAGTTGCCCTTTTTTTTTTTTTACCAGATCTTGGAAGCATGAAGCTGTTCTGATGGTCTATGCTGGGCTGTATTTTAAGATGTGGGTTTTACCTACACTCTTCTCAAATAGATACTGTGATAAAACTGTTATTGGGTGGAGGAGAAAGAAAGGGATCGCATTGATGCTTCAGAGGGAGGCTATGTTCCTGGCTGTGCGGAAACTGGGGGCAGGGGAACCAGGGGTCAGAATGGGGATTCTGCTTGTCCTGTTGGCTGTAAGCATCAATCACCTGTACACCACAAACACTGCTAAGCTATTACTGTCACGTATGGCCTGTCACACACTGCAGAATGTCAGGCAGAGCGGTGACATCTGCAGCACTACAAACCTTACTGAGCTCATAAGCCCTACTGATGTCACTCTAGCCCAGTACTGTGGAAAATGAACAACTGTTCCCCACCTACTCCATTCTCCTTCAGAGTCCTCCTGTTTATGCTTGAGGAGCGCTTAAATGTATAAGCAGCAGCCATTAAAGTAACTTTGAGGTTATAACCCGAGGTGAAATAATGCGTAGGAAAATGGTGATGAAATTGGATTGCGTGCTATTTTAAAATTATGTCTGTAATTACGACTGATCGATCGATTTTGATGTCACTAACCACGCCCAACTCAAAAACCTGATTGGGGTGAACAACCCGGAGGTGACGTAGAAAACGAGTCTCGAGTGTAATGGCTACAGGTGCACCATAAAACCAGCAAGATAAATCCCACAATGGAGACGAGCGAAGCCGAACACGCGACGAATTACGGATACAATGGCCACAGCCTTACCATTTTGATCGTGCTAGGAGTCCAAGGGCCTGGAGCAATGTCAGGAGGAGAATTAAAGGTGATCGGCAGGAGACTGATGTCTGAGAAGGACTTGTGGAGAGTTGGACAGATGTTTTGGTGAGTGACTTAACATCTGACACGCTACCACTAGGCCGCATTGTTAGCTACTGCAACGCAGTCAAAATCAGTGTTTCAGATTGACATTTAAAGGAAATGATTGCTATCGCCAAATTCGTTAAAAATCATTGAAGTTTAAAAAGAGTAGGTCCGCCAAAACGGAAGTCTCATAAGGAAGGCGTGTCATCATTGTTCACGTAGGGTGCCCAGAGTTGGATATAGAGATCAATTTGTAAGAGTTAAAATGACCAGCATGGAGGCCTACTGGTTGGCCAGACGCGCAGTCTTGTGCAGCTCCAGCTTCAAGCACCGCTTGCTGTCGCGGGTGCCTAAATAAGGAGGAAGCTGTCACACGGATGGGCGAACGAAGCTGGAACGCGCTTGTTAGGATTTGCGTCTGTTTTGTGTTGGCTGAGAATAGCCTGAAGCGTTTTAAGGCAGAATTATCTGCTGTTCCCGTTACAACGGAGAATAACGGGCATTCGGAGTGGGAAAAAAACATGCTGATTAATCGTTTTGTTAATCAAACTGTGATAGGTTGTTGAGATTTGTGCATGCTTTCTCTTCTCACTCCCAGGTGAACTGTAACACTCTTTATTTAGCACATAATTCATCACGTGTTCTCAAGATCTGTGCGTACAACGAGCAATACCTGTAAGCATGCTTGGCTATGCAGGGCTACCTTGGAACACGATATGATATTTTATGTCCGAAAAGAGCAGTAGCTTTCATTTTGCACATAACGGCCTGCTTTTAAATCGGTTCCGGTTAAAATAAGTAGACTAGCTAAAACAAATCGACCTTTTTTTCAAATGAGTTTTCTCAACAATGTATTCCTTTCTCTTATATCAAAGGGGAAATTAATCTTGTCCACAGAAGTGGTTACGCATTTACATTTGCTAACAAAACAGCTTTTAATTTCAGGCCTAAAATTCTTTGTATTTATTTATTTATTTAAATAAAAAATAAGTTATCTATGGCAGTGGAATATTTAATTCCTCATTGTATTCTAGAATGAGTACTCTTCGTGCTCTCCTGGAATGTTTGACACTTCTGTCTCCTCAGCCAGCTGGTTATACATCAGGACAGGCCACAATCATTTATCATAAAGGAGATCGGTTACGGACTACAAGACTCATTTTAATACACGGCAAAAATTGCTCACTCTTGAATAGATGCTTCTCATAGCAGCAAATATATAATTGCAACCATTGTACTGAAATACAATAGATGCATCTAGTCAACATATCAGTCTAGAGATGATTAAATATTTTCTGTTTTTCTTGCTTAGTTGCATTGCATTATAGCTGTAATTATCTGAAGATATTTGAAAAGAAATCCCATATATAAGACTGACAAGACAGTTACATTTCTTCTGGAATAATTGGCAAATACTTAGTCTCAACACTTTTGTGTGGATTCTCTAAAAGCAATTTTGAAAAGTATGTAAAGCACTGTGACAACCAGCTGGGCCAACACCATTTCCCAAATTTAATGAGATTTAAGTAATTATCTTTAATAGCATACCAAACCTTCATGGCAAGAACCACATAATTGCCTGTGTGAAGGACTGAGAATATTAACACAACAGACTGTTGAGCTCAGTGCCTTGCAGAGGATTCATAGGTTGCCTTTATAGCACTGACTGAAGGCTACAGGTGGAGTATTACTCTCCCAGCAGTACTGGGCGGCACTGGTTTTGTCGCTGGACCCTTGAACTGAAGGTTGCAAATTCAAGTCCCAGAAGGCAGCTCACTGTCAATCTCCAAAGCTGGGCTCTGTGATTGCTCCGACAAAGACCCTACAGTCTGGCAATACCGAGTGTCATTTTTGATTAGAGCTACTGCATAGCCTTTGAGAAAAAAATGAAAAAGAATCATTCTGTCTGGTCTCAGTATGAATCATGAATCTGATTAAGTGAAAAACATACTTATTCTCTGGCCACAGCTGGGAGCTGGGATGGCAAATAACAAATAATACTACTTGCATAAAATATTGAATGCATGCGAAACCATGAACAAAAATCCTTTATTTCCTGTTAAGCATGATTGAACTTGTCTGTCAGACTTCAGCTGTCTTTCATAAAGGAAGACAGTATAGCAAACTATTTCTGTCAAGTAAGTCAGAGGCAGCAGATTTTCGAAGATAGCAAGATGGCAGCCTCTTATGCACATTACAGTATTGTAGCAGCTTTTTAGTAACCTGCAGTGTTTGCAGTGGAGAGTGCACCTTCCACTGTTTCTCCACCTTCCCCACTGATCTGCAGATCTGAATCCTGCACACTCTTCATTATAGTGGGGGGAAAAACACAGCCCTTAAATCAAAACCACTGTTGGGTTGACTTGATCTGTCGGCACACTGTGTGCTTGCAGAGCGAGATGTGGTGCTCCCTGCTGCTCAAAACTTTGGCTTGTCCATTGGGCGCAAGGAGAGTAACAAGTCAAAATATAAACTTAAAACTGACATGGTACCTCATTTCCCCTGGGTGGCATATCCAGCTAAAGCACGAGCCTTGACACACACCATCAGGTCTGGATTTGAATAGCATCAGGCTTGAGACTTGCACGTTTAGGAGCGATCTCACATGCACATGCCTGGCTTCGCAAATCTCACACATTCCAGTGACTGCTGCCATGCTGGGTTTTCTGCACTTTTAACAGCAACTTTTGTATAATTTGAAAGTGAAAATGTTGTATTTCGGAACTAAATGTTGCATCTGCCCACCCCCCTCTGGAGTACAGTGCATTGCCAGGGCTAGCTGTGGCCAGGTGTCCCATGGGGCGAAAGATAATTGGCCATTATCTCCCTCATGGAAGGAGAGTTTTAGTTGGCAGGCTTTGCTGTTTTCACAGGAGAGACTCCTTTGCTGATTGGGTGTTTGTGGTCCAGCGGCACCAGCAGCATTGCATAGTACTCGGGTACAACGGCTGTGTGGCTCAGCTGATGGACTGAGTGAAGAGTAGACTGTTTACAATGCCACTGCTGTATTCCACATTTAGGATAAAGGGAGATGGGCTAAGCATGTATAGCGCCAGGGTGCAAAAAAAAAAACTTGTTCCAGTCAAAAATGGATAATTGATAATTTCACTCTGCATGTACTTGATTTTTTTTTTGTAACCTAAAAAGTTAGATCATATTTATCTTTTAATTCTTTGCTGTAACAGGTTTTTAAAGTATGTAAAGTGCCATAAAATTAAGTTTACTATTATTTGGATACATGCAAAATTAGGAGCCAAGATGGCTGCCTTTTATCATTTTCTTTATTAAATATGGCTGGTGCATACATCCTGTCTTCCTTTGACGTAGTGAGATGAGTCATTTGTGCATCATTAATGTGTCTGCAATGAATTAATCTATGCTGGATATTTATGGTATGAAAGCCATATTCACTACTGTTTAAATTTTGGAATGAGAGCAATTCATCATGACAAATATCCTTTCGAATCCATTTCAATCTGAGTCAAGGGAGCAATGATACACTATGCAGCGTATAATATGCAACTTCTGCAGCTTACAGAGTTCGATGAATTATTCACTGGCTCCCTTTGTCTCTATGAATACACATCACTCTCTAGAGTGCTATTAAATTTTAGAATCCTAAAACATCTGCACCTTTTTACAGTGCAAGTGCAGAGCTTTTAATGAAACATCATTATTTTAAACATGAATCTTAAATGGAATGAAGCAAAGAAATTAAGAGTACTGATTTTGGCTATCGAACAAGACACTTTCTCCCTGAATTTGATTAGCAGGTAAGATTGTGACAGTCTTGAATGACTGAGTGTTTTGCTAAAGTACGGAAGGACATAAGGTTCAAAAACATTTGAATTTAAGAACACACTGAATTACTGTTTTTTTTTTTTTTGTGTCTCAACCATCTGACTTGAATTAGGTCCACAAAATTTGATATAAGTTTGAGTGTCGTAATACACGCATGCATGACCATAGAATAAGATGGCATTTGGTAATATGAAAATAGTTAACTGCTTGCCAACATTGGGCGCATTCATCAAAGGGCTCCCGCTGTACTGGGTTCTCTGAATTAGCGGCACGCGTTCCGTGAAATAACCGGGGGAAGAAGGTATCATTCGAGTACGGGATTGGCTGCCGGTAGAATTGACTGCATCCACGTTCTATCCCTTTTTCTGAGAAGTATCTTCTGTACTCAAGCTGGATGTTCTGTGCTCGTTTTGAATTTCTACAAGTAAAACTGGGAAAAAAGTGAATTTAAGGCAGTAGAAAAATGGAACCTGAATATTTTGGAGCCTGGTTTTTTAAGTTTAGAATTTTGTGAAGCTAACTTTTTAGCATTTTCCACTGCTTTTAATAAAAACCGATTATACCTTTATACAACATTTAAAAATACCGCAGCATGTCCACGGTTTTAAGTAATCAAACAGAACAGAATTTAACGTGTCGCTTATAAACATTGCAAATCATCACCTGTGCTTAATTAGTGGCAATTACTTTGCCAACTCTGATTTTTTAGGCGGTGCTGACTGGAATAATGTTTTGAGAAGGGGCTTGACGAAGGCTATCGCGGGTGGAGGGCTGAAGTACCATATGAACAAGGGGAGGCAAAGTGGTGGCCGTACTCATGAGATAGGGAGGTGAGAGAGTGAACAGGTAATGAACGTGGTTTAGCCAGTTCAATGTGCCTCACCCCGACACTAGAGCCCATTAAGAAAGAAAAATACAGAAGAAAACGAATATACTCCGATTGCCAATGCAACAGTACCTATGTGCTAAGGTTTAGAGGCAGGACTATGCCTGAAACAAGGCACCAGCCAGTCACTTTCACAGCTGACAACACTATAGTTAATCAAATCTTATGAGTAAAATGAAATTACATATCTCCATTCAACAGCCATCAGTGCACCTGGTACAGTCTTGCGTTTTTTTCTGATATGAATTTCATGCAATGATATGACTGCTTTTGCTACAGTTTTCGCTGAAAGAAAAGGTCACTGGAATATTTATAAAAGGGGGTTAGGGGTTCAAGCCTTTTTTTAAGTGGTGGGCTAACTTGACCTCTGCCCTCCAACAGCGATCGCTTTGCTTCGAATACATTTTTCTAATTAAACCCGTTCCCCGGACCCTGATGTATCATGGCGTTTGAGTTCAGCTCAATCAATTTTTCCCCACTGCCTTCAGCAAACCGGAGCATGCTGCTTTCTTGGTTTGAACTGTGTAATGTATAATTAACGTTTCAGTCCGAGAGGGGGATCAATAAAGGGCTCTGCTGACACCGTATCTTTTAATGAGTAGAGGGTTCCACGGGGGGAACCGACCGTGTCAGCAGATTGCTCCGGCCGGCGTGGTCCCCCTGCCCCGCGGTTAAAGGCTGTGGCTTTCACTGTACTTCACCCCACCGCCGTACAACAGAATGACAAGAGGGGGGGACAGTGGAAGTTAACACCGATCGAGTGTCTCATTATTAATACATCATTCTGCTTTGTTATCAAGAACAGAGTATTAATTTACAAGACTCTGCGCGTGCTAGAATATGATCGTAATTTCTTCATTTATTTATTGGCCCCTGTTCTAGTACGTGACACCCCCATCCACGCATCAGAGATCAACTCAATCAATAAATCAGTCAATCTTTATTTATATAGCACATTTCATACAGTGGCTGTAGCCCAATGTGCTGCACATGACCGAAAGACAATGCTAAGACAAACTGGAAAAATGAATTCTATAAATTTTGCTTTAGGGTACAACAGCTTATGCTTTGTGGTATTTGCCCACACGAGCCTACAACTGTCCAGTTAAAACTCCTAACTAAACCGTGGAGAGCCAGAACAGAGGGAAAAAAGTTAGCATGCTGCCGCCAGCCGTATGATTTTTATGTGATGGACCTGCTGGGGACGTGATGTCCTCCCCCACACGGACCCGTGAGCTGCATTCATTTTCTCAGTGTTGGTAAAAAAACCGAAGTTCAATCTCGAGAGCACTGGGATGAATGGCGGCGGATCGCTCGTCTGTACAGAGAACTGCAGCGCTACAGCATGGCCACCGACACAATTTCATCTGGGTCAGAGTTCACCGCCATCTGTGTTCAGTTCCTCAGGGGAGCGCTCAGCAATGACTGGTAATAAATCTCTCCCAGAAAACGGTTGCGCTGCCGCAGGACAGTTGTGTCGTTTCTAGTTCAGTAGCCCCGTACGTTTTGTTTTTGCATACTTTGAATAAAAAAAGAATAAAAAATGTTCTCTTTTGCCAAACATAGATCTAAAGGTGTTATATAACCAATTACTGGTTTTTGCAGCAGAATGCAGTGCAGTGTGCAGACGACTTCTTTGAGGGTTTCATTCTGTTAACCGTATTAAAGATATCAGTTAATTCGCGTATGACCTAAAGCAGTTGTTTTTCCACTCGAGCACGTCATGGTAGCCATGTCCTTAGCATGGACACTGCTACAACTTGGCTGCAGCACATGGCCGGGACAATGGAACACGCACACAAGAAAATAAATTCAGTTAAAGTAGGGTGACAGATGGCTGAAGCCAGTCTGCTCTTTAAAGCACACTAGGAAGATGTTTCACTATTGTTTCTCCATGGTGGTTCCAGACACGAATTTGTGGCCTCATATAAAATGAAGAGTAACAGCATGCCCCTCTAGAATAAGACATTAAATCCCAGTAAGTCTGGCTCTCGCCCTGTCACAAGCGCTCTTAAACTTTTGAGAGGCCCACAATGCGTTCTGCAGAAGAAGCCCAAAAGCACTGCCGGCCCTTTAACGGTTACGGTGGCCGGATGTGCTTCGCTCCTGTGGAGAGGTCCGTGCGGTGTTTAATGTCGGCACTCTCTCGCCCGTAAAGAGGACCCGCGCGGGCGGCTCCCGGCTCGTTTGTCATGTGCTCTGCGGCCGTATGCCGGCTGTCGCTTAGCGCCCGTAATTCTGCGCTGGGTACAGGCTGGGGTCTGGAACCTCCCGGGAGCCCTGCTGCAGCGCTGCTGCTCTGCTGGGCGTGTTGCTTACAGTACCGTCTAATGAAGAATACATGACAGTCTGTGGGATCCATTTGATATCCACAACCATCGGTTCTTGTAAAACAATTTTTTATGAAATGCTCCAAATTGCCGTATATTTTATATATATATATATATATATATATATATATATATATATATATATATATATACTGTGTTTAGAAAATCCAACCATAGTGCAGCTGATTGCAGGTTAAGTAAATGTAACCACGGAAGCTTATGCAGGCAGAAGCACAGCGACAGTACAGTGCAGTACGGCAACAATGATCTTATTCTCATGTGAAACCACAAGTCTAGTGGTTAACACCAAAATGTGACCTGGCACTTTGACTGTTACATCTATTAATAGTGCATGACCTCTGGTATGACATTAAGAACAAGTAAGGCCGATAGTCATGTTTTTATATGATATTATTCATTTAAGATGTATGGTAAAAATGAGTGTATGCATTAAACTATCCAGGTACCAATTTTATATTTTGTCCCATTTAGGAGTAAATCTGTGACAGCTGCTGGAACCATTGTAACACATGCAAATGACAGAATCTATTTGAGTGCTGCTCTAATGCATCCACTGCATGGCCAATAATACTGTATATTATTGTTACGACAGCAGTTTAGAGCAGTGGTTGGGATCTCTTAGCGCAAGATTGCACGCCCCATCTGTATAAATGGATCATGTGCAAGAATGTCAGCGCTGTAAATCACACTGGATCCTACTGTCTCCTGTGAAAATAATAAAGCCAAATGACAGGGTTTTAAAACATAACTCATTTTTAAGTAAGATAAATTGTTAACAGTGACATAATTAAGCAGAAATATACTTTTGCTATCTTCAGGTTCTGTTTTGAATGTATATAACTCGATCTCGTTGTGTTTCTCATTTATTCTACAACGTATATATTTTTGAAGTCTCCCTTGAGTGGTCTACTAGTATGTGTCACAAAGGATCCGCGACAGAGTACTAAACATGACTACTTTCATTTACATAATATTAATGTGTCCCAAATATTGTGATGCCCTGAAATGGGGCGACTATGTATAAAAAGTGTAGTAATTTGTACACGGTGAAACCAAAATGTAGAAAAATTTAAACTACCCTTAAATAAAAGCTGAGAAGCTGTTAAGTTTCATTCAAATCTAAAATTGTGGAGTACAGAGCCAAATCAGGAAAAAAGTCCCAACCGTTATGGGGCTCACTGGACCATTGAATGCGTGTGTGTGTGTTTTGGTTACTTCATGCAGTGTTTTCTGAGTGTTGCGGATGCAGAGGCTCCCCTGGTGTGCCACTTTCTCTTAATCTTTGGGGTCACGCCCTCTCACTAGTGACTAAGTGATGGCTGATGGGCTCAAACTGTGTGATTGATGGGGCTCCAGATGCTTATGTAAAACCTTCTGGTGTTCCGTACAGCTTCCAAGTTTAATCTTCAATCCTCAACCTCTCTCTCACCCAGACTCACTCACAGTCACACTCTCTCTCACACCAAACACACACACACAGGTGCATGTGCACAAAGATATGCAGGTTCACACAGGCAAACACCCTCACTGATATACAGAATTATTGTTACTCACACACACACACACACACACACACAAATAATACTTGCCATCCATCCAGGCAGGCAGATAAAGAGCTATGTCTTCAACTTGATACAGTGAAGCCAATACAGTGAATAAATTTCAGCTGGATTTGGCAGAAACGGCCTTGCTCAGGTTCACTGTAGCCTGCTGTTGGCCTATTCAGCAGTCTAGTGCGTGCCTATATGTGTGCTTACATGTGTGTACATGTTCGTATGTGTGTGTGTTTGGGGGCGGGGCATGCAGATGCTCTTTCAGTTGAAGCCTTATTCCTGCAATCAGCAGGCCGAATGGCGCATTCCCTGGGGAGAGTGGGGAAGGGGAACAGTAGCAGATTGTTTCCAATCTTATAGCTGGCGTGTTATGTTATCCATCCAATCAGCTGCACCCAGGAGCGCTCATATGGCAATGTGTGCTTTTGGGGGCTGTGGTTTCCCCTGCCTTCAGCTGCTGGGCATGAAGGGAAATACAGTCCCCACGGTCTGCATGTGATCGAATGTGAGGGTGTCAGATGCTGAGGGATCTGTCTGAGGAACAAACAGATGAATCTCAGGTGAATCACAATGGGCCTCTTCCACCCAACAAAATGAGTAGACCAGCATAATGTGATCCCACTGATGTTGGACAGTTCTTCAGTGGTTGCACAAATAAACTTCAATTAGGCATAAACTCTTGTTACCTCACTAACACTAACTTGCTAGCTAATTTGGCAGAACAAATGAGAGTCTACTAACATTTCGTGGTAAATGCCTGGCTTTATGTACGGGCAGTTGGGAACTATTTTGTTGCAAATTACTCTTGTAATGAAATTGTTCATAAAAACTAATTGTGTCTGTAATATCTATATTGTCATATTTGGTAACTGTTTCATAAAAGCAAATACTCTCTACAGGCCGTGATATATTGTGATTATATCACAGCTTAATGGGTTGCAGTGCTCCGAATCACACCTCTTAGCTTTTAATATAATCGCAGTATTCCACAGCTCGTTGTGAGTTATTGCTTACGTCTGCAGTCAACATACAACACTATTTCACTGATGAAGGCAATATGAAAGAACATTTTGAACATTTAGACTAAATTTAACATGAGTGTGGATCTTTTCTGAATTTTGTACGTAAAAAATATTACCAATGAATTGCATGGACTATGCAATCATAAATCTGAAGTACTGCACATGCTACTGTTCCTTGCATCTATGAAAGTGGCGCAAAACTGCTTAATGCTTAAAGTTTCCATATTTAAATACATGCCTCATTTATTCTGCGCACCCCAGCACAACTACAAACCTGCCTTCAAAAAACAAAAATAGACATTTGTTGCATTTATTTTTGCCACTGACACCTTTTCTGAGAATTTGGGGCTTGATATTTTGAAGTGTTTTTTACTTTCAAATCCTGCAAAAAGGCATCGCTATGTATTGTGTTTAAAAAAATGACAAAACGTAGCAAATAAAGCAATAAATACAATAAATAAATATTCTAATGTAGTATCCATTGTAAGTTGACTTGTATTGGTATGTCTGCTGAACAATAAGAATAAAACGCATCATCACGTGGCTAGCTGCAGATCGATCATATGATTCTGTGGCTGATCTCGTCTTGTGAGCCAACTTTAATGGGTGTTAGAGAGCTTGAGAGAATCCATTATTTCACAGCCACTCCCCATACAGTCACATTTTAGCGGAAGAGCGGGCTGTGAAACGCTGCTGTGGCGGAGAGAAATGGCTCTTCCTGCTGTGCGCTATATGGCTTGTGCGCCTTTAATAATAGCTCAATCTTATCTGCCAGTGTCTGCTGATATTTAAAAGGAGGTAGCCTATTATTTAAGATGGTGCCTATGTGCCTGTGTGCGCGTACGTGCGTGCATGTGTGTGTGTGCGCGTGCCTGTGTGCGTGCGTGCGTGCGTGCGTGCATGTGTGTGTGTGTGTTTGTCAGCGTGCACACATTGTTTATCCTCTCATCTAAAGCGTGGCTTTAACGTAGGCACAGAGTGCTCTAAGAATCTCTCCAGGGATTTGAAAAGGCGGTGGCGATTATCCAAAACAGGATTTTGGTGTGAGCTATCTAGTTAGCCTTTGAATTTGTCCAGAAATAAGCGGTGCTAAAAATGGAGAGAAAAAGTACTCTTGTATTTTATCTTCTCTGGCGGATCTCCTTGGCTCATTTTGAAAGATCATAGTGTAGTACTATAAATATCTTCAAATGCTTGGATTGAACACATTTCAGTTGAGGGCTATCAATAGAGCCAGTATTTTTTTGTGTGTGTGTCTGATCTTTGTAGATATGTATGTACGTGTGTATGTGCAATGGTGCATGGGTGGGAGAGTAGGTGTGTGCATACATGTGCATGCTTTGTATTCACCTGTGCATCTGCTTCAGTAGAATTGCTCAGAATAGGCCTGTGTGTGAAGGGAATAGCAAATCTTATCAGCTTCCTCCATTGCACATAGCTATTTCGTACTACCAGTGCAGAATAAATTACTCTCTAGGTGTTTGCTAGATTGTGAGTATAGCACGTTATTTTAATAGCTGTTTCTATGGTGACAGAAGCCAACTCTTTTAAATGAAAGAAGTAGTATATATTTTTTAAATCCAATTTTTACCCTTCTCCCTAATTGAAATGCTTAGGCTAATTTGATTTGTAATGCAGTCTCATTGCTGTGGACAAAATCTCTCTCCTGTGAAACACTTTTCACTCCACCATCCACCAGTTGTGCTTGTACAGTCCATTGTCTTGGATGAGGTCACCGTCCAACCCAAGCCCATCACTATAAAGCATCCAGACACAAACATCCTGCTGACTGAATCCCTCCTTCCCTGGGCGACGCATTGGCAAATGATTTTCTGATTGACAAATGATCTAATTATACAGCCGGATGTAATCCAAAGCAATTTGGGTAAAGTAAGTTTCCCGGTTGTAAATGACAAGCCCAATTTCTGCTCCTCCGCTCAGTTGGCGGAGATATCACTGCGTACTTAAGGGGAGGAAGGGGGAAGAGAGCAACTGGTGGGTTTGGCCTTTGCCTAATAATCCTGTGATTTGTCTTATCTGAGACCTGCTGGCGAGTGACCAGGGCTGGCTGTGGCTGTGGCTGTGGCTGGGGGGGGGGGGGGGCCTGGCACTCTGGCCGGTGAGTTTCCCCCAGCACAGCTCCCCTCCTATCGCTGAGAGGGCTGAATGTCTGGAAATAAATGCATTTCTGTGATTTACTGGGCTCCTGCACCACGGCTGCCAGATTGTCCAGATTTGCCGAGTTTGCGGTGCAAAAAAAAAACTCCCTCCTCATCTCTTTCGTCCCCGAACTCAGCAAACTCCCGCAGTGTTTGGCCCTCAAAGTTTCTCATTTCATTACTAACTCTGCCCAGCCATATTTCACTACCACTTGGCATTTCCACACATGTCAGGGTACGCCGTGGGGGATGTTTCCAGTCCTCCTCAGCCTGGTTAAGTAATGAAGCGTGCGATTTTGGAAGGCGCGTCCTCGGTAAAAGAAGGGAATGCGGTAACTGGCAGGCGGACGGGCGCGGCAGACTGCGTTTGACGTGCTCGCGCGCCGGTGCACCGCGGGGCCCTAACGAGGGCTGGCGGGCTGAGAGCCGGCCCTGCGCGCGCCCGCACACTGCCTCCCAACACCCCTCACTTTCAACCCAGCAGCCTGCTTCGCCTCTGTCCACTGATCATCAAGGACTTCAAATTTGGCAAGCTCAAATCTAATTGTTAGATAAAGACATTGCAAAACTTTTTGTGCGTGTCCTTTATGATGGGAATTATAGCGATATACATATATATTCATATCTGATGGAATATAATGCGTATGATATTATGAACCTTCTCCAGACAGCTCATTGTTCAACACCTTTACGTTCGCTTCACCCAAAACATAAAATGTAAATATGGTGAGAAAGAAAGGGTCTGTCTGTCACTAATTTGCTGCTAATTCCTCAGTACATTTCCCTTCTGTGACATCGTCAGTCCCTCTGCTTTTAGCTTTCATACCCATCTCCATTAGCTGTCATTTTGTTTCATTTGGCATCAATACAAAGCTCAGAACCTCATGTTTGCCATTAAAATGCACACCCCACCACTGCATAGTTAAAGCCTGCCCTACGCGGTTGTGTTTGTCACAATGGAAACATTTACAACCAAGAGATGTAGGAGGAGAGATGTGCTTTGAGGGCCTAGGGTTGCTTTTTGAAAAATGGCTGATAGCTACCCTTACAATTGTCATTTATCAATTCGAGCGAGAAATATACTTTAAATTCTGGAACAAGTTGATAAATATTAGAATATAAATCCTGGAAAAGTATATATTTGGACACATGATGCAATTGCTCTGACAAGGTGGCTAGATTTATAGAAATACACTATGCTCAACCAATCACTTTGGGTTTTATTGCATTACTTCGCAGAACAACACTGCCTGTAAATTGCCTTATTTTGATTGGTTTGCATGCGTCGCGGGTTTCGGAAAATGAATAGGAGCCAGTGCTACTGTGCAGAAAGTTAGCAAATCTCAAGGTAATGAACTGTGCCTGTGGCTGTGGGTAGCTTATCCTGTATCTGTCACTGATTTCCCACTTATTGGACCAAATCTCAAATATCACTGTCTAGATTAAGGTCCCTACCCGCTCACTTAATCTTACCAGTGCCGAATGTATGCCTATCTGCAAGTAAAGTATTCCGAATGTTCCCTCAAGCAGAGGTTCCCTCATTACATAGTGTATAGGCTAACATCAACACCATGCTAAGAACTTCGTATAAACTTTATTTCGCAATCTGGGAAAACTTCAAATATTACGAGCCTGCATAAAATGTTACACATTATGAAATACAATTTCTTTCAATCACATTTCTTTTTGTTAACTTGGAAAAATATTTCAGCCCCTGATGAATGTTTGCAGTTGTCTCAAGTGTATTTCATACTGGTGTTTACTGTAACAACACAATCATGTGTTTTTGTTTGTGGAGCAATACTATTTTGACTGTTGTCCTACAGCTCTTTGCCCTGTGGGCTCAGGTACACTGATGCAGTGTTATACAGTCCCAGCATGCATTGTGTTACATATGAGAACCTGGACCAGACACTTTGGCGTGGTGTAAGTCATAAATCAAGAGAACCCAGTCAATGACAAAATAAAAAAGACTTTATAATGGGGAGTGTTTCATCCACACCTTGCCCTTACAACCTGTCTCAACACAACCAGGTGTAGCTGCCTAACGACAGTGTCAAAGGCGAGTCCTGCGGTTGCCTGTGATAGGCTGCCAATAATGAGAGATGGTTGGCTGGCTCCCGTTTTGTGGGTGATAATTGCATAACGGCTGGCTCGCTATCGTTAGATAACACTCAGCCTCCGGCAGTTCATCTCAAACTAATCCAGGTTTATAATTACTGTTAGGCCTCCAGCTTAAAGGCAAAAAGGCCGTTTGATTCATTGTGATTGATGCTGGCTGTGCGTTTAGTTAATGCAAAAACAAGTGTTTTACCTTCATGTGTTGTTTGAGTGTATTTTCCACATTCCATGTCCAATTTGGGGACAAAAAATTGTTTGAACTTCCCTTCGGACTAATATTATTTTGCCTATTACGATTATGGTTATGCCAATGGTAAACACCACCAGTGTAGACATTTGATTTGTTATTGGTTCGATATTCTGTATTATCTACACGGGGTCATATACCTGAGATATGGCACATTAGGCCAGAAACACATTCAGAGCTCCTGTAAGTATAACTGGTGTTTTTGGCCTGTACTTAAGGAATACAAAACCTGGATAATGTTGCATTAGAACAAACAACAACGAGTCCTGACTCAGCACAAATCAATTGGTTCATTTAGAGAAAAGTTTCAGAAGTTTACAGAACAGGACAGGTTGAAAAGAGACCTTATTAATTTGGAAAGTTCAGTGAATGATTACTTCTTCCTCCATGCATGATTTAACATTGACTATAATTATTCGAGCAGTCGGCAGACATTATTTAATTGTGAAAAGGGCTGGCTGCCAAGACAAAGCTCAGCATTTTGGTATAAATATAATTGATCTTAACAACAGAATATGATTACGACAAAAATTGCACAATGTTCTATAAAACAGCGCCACTGGTAAATAGACCTGGAAATGTGTTCAAATATTATGACAACATAAAAATTCTATACACACAGTTATGAAACCATTGAAGCATGAGAGATTTTACATAAATTCTATTTATTTTGCCAGGAAATAATAAATATATCAGCTCAAAATGAATGTGAGAAGCATCTTTTTGATGTTAGTTCCATACAATTTATGGTGTACCATGCCCAACGGACACAAGTGGTTTCTTTTAAACCAGGAAAAGAAATGATTCATTGTATAGAGACTGCTGTTTTGAGACATAATCCCAGAGCATCATTCTTTCTGATGACCGTTTGTGTTAGCTGTGTTTGCCCTCTGAGAGTTTGATGCAGTTTACCACTGTTTTTTTCTGAGTATGGAATAACCGATTAATTGTGATTGAGTCCATGACTGCGACCTTGTCTTTCAGTTTGGGAGAACACAGACAATCATATGCTGTCCTCTGAACCATGATATTCGCCACTGCTTCCTTACACTTAGAAGTCCACCAGTTAAGCTTGCGGACTGAGGGGGACACTGGTGTAGCTTGTGTAGGCAGGCTATGAAGGTGCTCAATTCACTAGAGGGATTTGCTGGTGCATCATATAGCCTACCAATGGCCCACCAACTGAACCCCCCAACCTGGATGATGCTGCCCCCAGTTTATGCACTGCCCTGTGCGGCAGCCAGCCACAAACATTACTGGCTCATTCAAGATTTGATAGCAGACCATGGAGCCTAGGGACACACTAGAAGACTGATGAGCCATCCAGCTGCCAGGATGATGTTGTTTTGAGTGACATACCTGCAGGAGTCATGGTGACAGATCTTGGTGTCACACTCACAAAAACTGACTCATTAACGGCTACCTTGGGCCATTCATTGAAAATATACTTAGTTCTTATCCTTTAAAATGGTCACAGCAGTTGTATATTGGAAAAAAAAACTTGAAAAAAAACTTTTTTTCTTTCCAATTTCTTCAGAAGTAGGTCAGAAGGAATTGAAAAAGAAACGCATGAAAGTGTTTATTTGGGCAGGTCGAGCCTATGCTTTATGAAAACAGGTTTATAGAAAGCCTGGGCAAGTTCAAATAACTTTTTAAAGCAGGGCACAAGTCTGCTTGTATTGTGTCTGGAACATCCTGAACTACAATATCTTCTGGATCGTTTGATGTTTTAAATCTTGATTACTGGAGCTCCAAGGCCCTGGTCAGAAGATTGCCATATAAAATTTTTTGTAACTCGGTAATTGCACAAAACTAAAATCCTGCATACCAGGTACTTGTGTTTACTACAGAAGCAAATGTGGTCATTTTGAATAGTTTTGTTGTGTCTACTGTCTAAAACCTCAGAGTGAGTCTATTTAGCAGATTTCTTATGACCACAGTAAGCCAGGACCTGTTTAACTTTCCTTCAGAAATTAATAAGTAAACAACCTAAATCTTTTGGATTTGGTTATTAGAACAAGATTAACATAGTCTTTAGTCTCAGAAGTAATTTAGGGACTTGGTCATAAAACATTTATTATTGGTTCATTTATGAAATTCGGATTGTTGAGAATGTACTGTAGTTGTCTCAATTACAAATTTGAACATCAGTCCTGTGACTGTAGCTTCTGACAGGATACTCTTTCTTACTACAAAGCTTCGTAGCTGTGCTGCTTCTTAGTAATGGTCTTTTCTTTCATTTCGTAACATGTTACATAACACCAGCGCACAGCAATATTGACACACTGAACATATCGCTCCGCCCTGTTATCGGCTACTGCTATGCCAGTACTCAAAGGTCCTAAAGCTAGGAAACTGGTCATCGATTTACAGTTCAAGGACAACTCTGTAATGTGACACCACCTCATGCTACAATTTCTACAGTGTTCACAAAATGTCATCCAGATCGGTGTCGTTCATATTCTGATAAATGTGCATTTTCTGTAAATATGAAGTTTTTGCTTGAACACTCATCTGTATTTTGTGTTTGTGTGTGGAGAGCGAGATTCTATAAGGGGGATAAGGTTCTATAAAAGGGTCTTTAAACGTGACACAAGCATCCAAGAACCTGGCTGCATTTCAGGATTTTATCATTATAGGGTTCTATCTGTTGAATGATATCGATTTGAGATCGAAAGCTTTAGAATTTTTATAGTGTCATGGTATTGTTTTGTAGCAAAACCATATGATATAGAATGCTGTGTGCTAATAATTTTTGACAAAAGTGTCAGATATGATCCTATAATTCTGATCACTTTACTTTATAGTGGTAATAATGTATATGATATCACTGCAATATTGTGGCTGATATCTGAACTTTCCCCAGAGAGCGTGGATCATTTCACAGAGACAAAGAGCAAAGTAATAATTGCACAAATTAGTGAGTGGTATCAGCACTGTGAAGTGCTACCAGTAATTCTGCCACAGTGGTTCCCTGAGCACGAATGCTAAAGGGCATCTCTATAGACTAGAGAGAGGGTGCGTAAGAGAGACACTTCAGAGGTTTGTCTCAGAATAGAAACGGGCAAGAAAACTGCTCTTCGCTGCAGTCATGTAACTGAGTCTTTTTCACAAACTTTTGCTTCGTTCAGTATCCGTATACAAAGAATGGCAAATCTCGACAGGGGTTTTATATGGTATTTAACCTAATAATAATGTTTTTACCAGATGCTTTATAGATGAAACTGAAGGGAGTGCAATGTGCAGCTCCCCAGTCGACTTGACGATTAGCAGTTTTAATGGTAGGAAAAAAAACCTAATTTCATCATCACACATGCTGTGGATAATGGAGAATGGAAGCCCAAACGGCTACAGAAAATGTTAAATCTGCAAAGAAAAACATAAAATGACACCGTGTCCTCAGCAAGAATGGATAATGGTAAAGAATGCTTCAGTGTGGTTGTGCACAGACACATATTGCATTCGTTCATTGTTTGGAATACCTCATTAGGACAGGAGAACATTTCTATTTATAAAAGCTGACTATTAGGAAACTGATTACATTTCAGCATAAAATGAATACATTTCAACAAAATTGACCTGTTTGATGCTTATGCTTACACTTTTTTTGTCAAATTGCAAGTACCTTGCTGCCAAAGGCAGTCAACTGAAAGTACAGTGTCCTACTAACTGTACAGTTTCCTGGCCAGTATCCCAAATGTATTGCCACATCAACTTTGTATCAGTGAGGTATGGCTACTAAAATGTCCCAAAGAATAAATGCCGATGCATTCCCCATTCTGAAGGGAATACATTACTGCCACGGCCAGGGGCATGAATCAGACATAGGCAAAACAATTAGGCTACACGGTATTTTAAAATGTTATTATGCTTATCTCTGAGCAAATCTCCAGTGTGGGTAAAGTAAAAAAAAAATTGGCCAGTACTAACTAATATAGCTTCTGTTTCGTAGCACTTCATCCAATCAGCAGTTTAAGTATGGGCATTTTGAGGCGTGTGAGGGTTGCCACCTGCTCCAATGTGTGACTGCTGGCCCAGTGCCTGTCTCAGATGCCCCTTATGGCCCTGCCACCCTGAAGAGGTTCTCTGACTGCAACAACCTTTCCCCCACACTTCCATGGGAAAACAGAATACCATACAGCACCTCCTCAGAGTACATTATTGTGCCGCTTGGTTGACTATCATATGCAAACAAACACGCTACAGTACAAACAGCCATTGGCAATCGTCTCTGACCTTGCTTCGCACGGTCCTGTCCTGTCACAACTTTTTTTTTTTTTTTTTTTTTTTTAGCATTCAGCTGAGGCCCCAGTGCATGCAGGGAAAAGATTAGCGTCCCAGAGCTGATTGTGAGAGACACCGACAAACCGACGAGCCTGCTTATCAGGCAAATGCAGTGAAGTGATAAGGATGCACTAACACACGCCGTGCACACATCTCCTTCAGTATCAGTCAGGGGAATGTTTGATTGTGTTGGATTTGGTCCATTGCCTTGCCACAATTTCCCAAAACCGTGCTTTAATGGACCATTTATTGAGTGCCAAGGTCACATTAATGTGAAACAGGCCTAAAGTAACCTGGTTTTAAAACGTGCGTGTGTTTTTTAAATCTCCTCCTGTGACCGAAGGTTTGTAGCACCTGTGACACTGTTAGCTAACCTATAAGAGATGTTTTGGTGCCAGCCCATTAATACCAGATTCAGTTCTATGAAAAAGCCATTCTGTTTTTCCCAGTTCCAGTCCTCGTTCGCTCATGCAGCATAGAGTTTTGGGTCACAGGCCGTTGCAACATCTGAGGTTGCTAAAATGGGCATTTTCTCTGGCCATACACTGCTTCATTGCCCTTGTCAGTAACTCTGCTCTTGCAGTGTCCTTCCCACTGGTCTGTGAGCTACAGTCGTGGAAAAGCATAAGCTTGTTTTCAGTTCAGCTGTGAGGGTTCTGACACTCATGAAAGCATCAAAGGCGTTACTCTTACACTCCAGTGGTGGCATTGACGGTCTGTCTTGCCTTCACTTCAAACTAGTGAGCCGTGAAGGGTGAAATCATCAGCAGCGATCCAGCAGAGGAGAGGATGAGCAGAGCCCACCTGTTTAGCCCACAACAGTTTGGCATATTGTCATTCTTTCTATGTGCATTGGTTTTTGTTTTGTGTCTACTTTAGTCGTCCTCACTCCAAGTCTTTTTTTTAACTCTTCATCTGTATTCTTGTTTTACTCTGCTCTTGTTTCACGAATCTTTCTGTATTTTGTTTTATTTTCTTTCTATCAGTTTCGATATCCCGTATCCAGTATTTGATATCACTGTTATCCCAAAGTTCTTAACTAACTCACCTGCCATCCTTTATCAGATTATTATGTGCTGTGACTCAGGGTTTTAGAAAAGTACATGCAAATAAAAATTATGATAATGATGATTTGGGGTTACGCCCCAAATAGCTGGCATGGTATTGATATTATTCAATGCTATTCTTTAAAAGTGCCCGTTCAATTGCAAAAAACTAAAACCCTGCCAAGAAAATTCAAAAAAACATTTAAATGTAATTATCTTAAAGCCTTTAGCAGGTCATAGTTATGCAGAGAAAATGACTGTAATAATTAGCCTATAAAAACTGAATTTCCTTCTCTTTCACACCTCACACATCTGTATTCATTATCACCTGCAAGTGCAGTGATTTTGTGAGTTGAGCTTCATGTAGGCCTATGCCTCATTAACACAACTTCCACACGGTGACCCTCGATATGAACCGATACTTTCAGAAGTGATGAGGTGCAGATGAGTACTTACGCGGTCCCTAAATACAGTTACAATTCTGCTCACGCGGTTGAGTGGCAATTCTGCACTGTTTTTTCTATTTACATTATGAAGGCATTTAATTAATGATATAGCCTATCTCATTTCCCTTGTATTCCATTTAATTGGTTTGAGACTATTGATTTATGAAGAAAGTAATTAATTTGAAATGGTGTCAAATAAGTTAACAAAGTGTATTTATAGCTGCATTTTGTGGATTTGCTTTCAATGTGTTCGCTAAAAAACTAATGTGAATATTCCTGCATTCATAGATTGTTATCAATCACCATCAAAAGTCATATTTACAATTTAGTTCTAAACATCTATTACAGAACTAAAACTGCATGCAGTGCAAATTAATGAAAAGCAACAACAAATGGTTATCAATAGAATAATGGGACCTAGTTGGATTCCTGCATTTCCATGTATTTTGTCAGATGAGTTATGCATATATCATTGTACAAATGCACCTGCCACACTGGAGATTAGCATTGCCATGACAACTGTGAATGCAAATGGGAAAAGCTCATTTGAGCTCATGCACATTTGAATGGAGTTCACATGCAGGCTAACACTAAGAAGGGTTTGAAAAGTGCCAAACAGGCTGAGTAACTGTATTATCTGCCTCCGTGAATTGAATTTCCCATTTAAGATGCTTTGTGTTAATAGCTTTGTCTGTGTAACGTAGCAATGCATGTTACAGTGTGTATTTATTCAGCACATGCCTTTTGAACTGGGTAAAGACGGATTGCTCATGTTGTGCAAATTACCCATTTGTTCAGCTGGTTTTTCACTGGTTGAGAATACACTGGTTTGCTTAAGGATGCTTCAGAAATTCCCTCTTCAGGAATCGATGTTGCAGCCTTCAGTTCATACGTTCAGTTTTCTATTTTCTATCTATGTTTTCACCTGACCTTACCTCCACCCACGAACAAAGGTGAAGGGCCTTTGAATCTATAATACTCAACGTTCTTTGTTTCTGGAGGGAACAAAGGACCAAAAACTATACACTTGGCATGTTGCACCAGCTGACTCACAGCATGACACATAATGAATATATGCTTCAACACATCCCTCCTTCTGTAGAAGACCTGGGAATGCACATGCCCTTCCCCTCTAAACAATCCACATGCGATATTGATTCATTCGCGGTGCACTGAGTTCATTGCGTCCGTGGTACAGCCTGGCACCATTGCTGTGCGGGTGATGAATTCGACCCCACTTCGCACTGTACGCACCTGTTACACTCAGATGACTGACTGCCAGCACAATGCTCACTTTAATTGGGACAAACACGGTTGTGACACAGGTCAGGGAAACTCTATGAAACTAAGAGGGAGTCCTGAAATAAACTTGTTAGGAGCAAAAAAAAAAGAAAGGATCTGGAAATACTGCAGGGCGTTAAAGTGATGAGCAGCTGCTGATGTCAGGGTAGCTCAAGAGGTCTGTCACAGAGGGTGTCACTGCCAGCTGGCCAGAGAGCAGTTCCCTGTCTCCCCTCTGGGGGGTGCCATACTCTAACTCGGATCCCACATCATGATTTAGATTTTTGTTTTGCTTGGACAACATTCCAGTGGCCAGTCCTCAGACACAACTTATGTAAAACTATAGAGGCTAAGTGCAGCAAATCCTGGCCATTAAAGGAAGGGAAAACAATGGAAAAGTACAGCAAAAATGAAAAAAACCCTATCACTGCTGGAAGAGTGATTGGTGGGCCCACTGAAATTTTGATCAGATTAGTGCTCCACCCTCAGGTGTTTGTGATATGTATGGAGATCCTCATATGATCTGATGGAGCTCATTTTTACTGCTCCCCAAATGCAACAGGACCCTGTTCATTCTTGCTGTTCGCCACTTGCTGGAGCTAAGCTGAGAACATGGCTGGGAGCGGGCCCGACTCCAGCTGAGTCTCCCACTGAGCGTTTAATGGTCAGGTTGTCAGGATGGATGAGGCCCATTTCTGTGATTTCACTAATTACAATAGCAGCCACTTATAACCAAAACCGCTGCTCTGGGAAATGAGATACCCTAATGAACACAAAGCCTTTTCATCAAAAAATAAATAAACAAATAAATGCAATAAAATCTGCATAAAACAATATCTGCGCATTGGTTTATAGTTTGATGGCCTCCACATTTTATTATTCCATTGTACTGAGGTATCTTTCATAGGTACTTTTAAAATAGCTTTTGGCTCACAGTCTTTTTTTTATTATTAAAAAAAAAAAAAAAAATTGGCACACAACATGGGGCTGAGCATGTCTAATTCCCAGCTCAATTTGGAATGGCCAGTCGTCTTGTGCGAAGCCCACTTGCTGATTTGGGAGAGTGTAGAAATCCGTGGTTCTCCTCAGAAACATGGTGTCGCCAGCTGCTTCTTTTCGCGCTGCAGATTACAGCTAATCTCGCGTAGCGTGGAGTCCGAGGAAAACCCTTCATATGCGGCTTTGACTGCAATCTATGGGAGCTTGATTGACCGGTAGTGGCGGCCAGATATCCATGCCTGTGGAATGCTATCCGACTCCGCTGGGCAACGGAATTGCCAATTGCGCGTAAACGTCGTCCTGTGGAGCTGCCGGCCGCAGTTGGCGCTAGCAGGTTCTGGATTTGATCCAAGGCCGTGAGGCTTATTCGAATGAGCCATCCAGCAGCCCATGGCTCACAGTCTTAAGATAAATCATTTTCATCTGTCTGCCTCTTTTCCGTGTGTAGAAAAGAGAATACATTTTTCGACCCTCAAGCAATCTTTCCATGTCATTAGAACCCCTCTCCCCTTGCCCTACATACAACAGGCACCCCAAGAATGTGAAATGCAACCTATTTTATTTGTGAATTAGTATGTCTACCTATGTGTGTTTGAAACCAACAATAGGGCAAGGGCAAGCAATCCAGATCCTAGAGTAATGACCATTTTATTGCAAAGTAAAAGCAGGGTATGGTGGTTTATGTATCCTAAAAAAAAAGTTTTAGGTGACCCAGTACATACTTTATTTTTAAATATACACAGCCAAAGGCAGTAGATCAAAATCAAGCACCCAACAAATCTGTGATTTATTTTCATCTAAAAATATGTACAAGTCCCCATCACACGGATACCTGTAAAGGAAAGAGACTTTGTTTGTGCGCAGCAAAGCTTGAGCTGAACGTCCTGCTGTGTCTGTAAGATTACAGAGTGAAGGAGAGGGACCGCTGGCGTGTCTGGCTCAACACGGGGAATGACTTCAAAAATCTCCAGAAAACGCCCTGAATACTGAACCTCAGCGCAACGAGTGTCAGCCAATGAGAAGGCCGTTTAATGTGGTCGCCGCATTCACAGGCACCGCATCTGCCGGGAAGTGAGACGCGGTGGGGGAGGCTGAACTTCAGGCTCAGCCTCCCCCGCGCCCTCATGCGTCATTCATGCCGTTTGGGGAACACGTAAATAGTGTACATTAATGCGAACCCCATTCAAAACATCCCTGCTGCGCTGTCGATTAAATGTTCTCCTCGTAAGCAATTAATTCTGAAAAACTCATTCTGTGCAGTTAATTACAGGATAAGCTCATCTGAGAGCGCCTGTCAGTTTATTTTCTCGGTGCGTGTCATCTCTTTATAAGATCAGATTTGGCAGTTTTGTGCGGCGAGGGGGGGTGGGTTGGTTGGGGGGGGGGGAGGTCGCTATCTCCTTCCCCCAGATTCTGAAACCCCAACAGAGATAAGCAGGGGCCTGGTGGTGACCACATCTTCCGGGTGTTCTCTTATGGCCGTTTGTTGCCGTAGAAACGGTTGAGGCCCTCCGTGCAGAAAACCTCCCCACACAAGCGATAAAAGCCAGTTCATGAAATGTCAGCTACGTCACTGATTGTAGTGTAACTACTTGAAATAACATTGGATTACCTGTATCCACTGGTTTAACAGGATTCGATTCTTCTTTGCTGCATTATATATAAGCTGCCGGTTAACAGTTGGTAATAAATGAATAAATAAATAAATAAACCTTAGCATGATCCTATAAGATAAACATCATGTTTACTGAGTATCAGATTATTATAATGATACTTTAAACTGTAAAATGCTGTAATCCTGTAATGCAGAAGGGAAATCCATGGAGCATATGTTATATCATTTTGCTCGCAGCGAACATGGTGGTGAACTGGATACACATTCTAATGTTGTCTTAACAGTAACATAAAAATGAATACTCCCATTGTGTCTCCGACGGTCTATTGGCCCCATCAATCTCATTTTATGCATTATTTTACCTTGCTGCATTAGTAATAACATATGCGCTTTAAATAGCCTGATTTTACTCTCAGATCGCATGTCATGCTGGTCGGTAAATCATGCGCTATGTGTGCGTCAGAATTTCACACAGCGGCACATCCATTTCAATATACAGTACGGTGTAGACTCTGTGGCCATTACTCATGCTCCCAAGACTGTCAGTCTCCGTGGCTACCCTGTTGCCTGGAAACTGCTCTGTGAAGCTTGCCCCCAATGTAATTACCTGAATATCATACGCAAGCCATGGATCACTCTCTCAATCAAATAACAGTCTCACTAATGTGTGAGGGTGTTTTAGCATCGCAAACGAGGAGCTAACATCCATCTCTCTCTGCTAGCATTGACACCTTAAAGGAAGGTCATAAATACATTATATAATATAAGTAGGCTGTCACATTGCATAGTATAGCACAGAGTACATTGTGTATACAATTTCAGGAAATTAAAATCCCGCTGTGAAACTTTACAGAAATACCTCCCTCAACTCAGGACCCAAAAGAATATCTGTTTATCAAAAATAAGAGAAATCTTAAAAGAATATATATGAAGCAAATAAGGTCACATTGCTTATCGTATACGCAGATATTAAATAAATGAATGAAGTTCTAAAGTACTGTGGTTTCAGCAGCGGTGAGGCACACGGCATGAACTTTGACCCCATTCTGTCTCAGTCGCTGCGGAGCCACCGCGTTGACGAGCGTCAGAGTGCTGGGCCGCGCCTTCCGCTTCGCGTTTGTGCGTAGGTGCGGTCTAAATAAGGAAAGGCCCAGGGGGCTGCACTGTGCGGAGGCCTGACCCTCTGCATGTGCTCTACCGAACCGCGTCTGTGTCCTCCTCTCCTCAGACTCGGGTTAGAGGTTCGTTAGCGTAACGAGGGAGGACGTGCGCTCCTCCTCTCCGCTCATGCAGTGCATCTCGACACGCAACAAATGTTCAGCATTCTGATTGTGCTTTGGGCATGGATTCTGCATGACCAGCGGCATCCTGGGAGATTCCACGAGTCCCATGGACATCCTAGACACACGCACACTCATGCAAGCACGCACGCAAACATACTGAGATCAATCCAAATATCATGTTCATGTGTTTGTGTTTATTGGTTGAAACCACACACCCCACCCCCCTGGCTGAGTTCATGGTACTAGGAGATTATGAAGACTTTTCAGAAGCTTTTAGTGGTGACGTCCGCAGTCGGGCAGGCTTACTGTGGTTGCAGTGACAAGCCAGCACTCACCAGTGTAAAATAAGTGAGGACTCGTATCCACTGTATCTTCTCCCAGTCCTTTCATCATTTTCACAGTGAGACTCGACGTACAGGGAATATTATTTTATAGTAAGCACAGAGAGTTCTTAATCTATGGGTTAAAATGTAAGTCCATAAACCTTCCTTTTTGTTCTGTTGGTTTATTCTTCTCTGCATTGCTTCACTGAAAACCCCACTCAATACAAGTAAGTATTTGAATATGAACATTAAATGAGTTAGAAGGACCCTAAAATGCGTAAATGAGAGAACCCCAGATGGTGACCATACTGCCCCACTATTTTTTTGCATGTACCTAATTGAAGTTTCATTGGTAGCCTATCTGATTGAAATCTCTAACTTAAATCACTGAGATTATTTTTCTAACTTTTCTTTTTACAGAACACAAATATATAGCTCTAATATGCAGAGCATGCAATGCTAATAACATTAGCATTTTCAGAGAATGGTACACGGCACCTTTTCAGACCCCTTTGGTAAGGTGAGAACATTATAAATGAAAAAGCTCTAGGGAAAGGTTTACACTTTCAAGTGAAACTTTGGAACCGAGAGGTCTCTTTCGAAGGCCCTCACGTTTGCAGTGAGGGAGACAGAAGAAGGTCGAAGAGTCAGCCCTCATGCAGGCCGCATTCTGCCCTGGATCACAGCGAACCACAAGGCTCCGCGGCCCCAGCAAAGCCCTGCATTACATAACTCCTTGGAAATTCTATTTCAAGACCAGCATTACGGGCTGATTCCACGGGGTACTTATCGTAGGTGTAAGCCAGTGCGCGTTCACCGGTGGAATAAATTTTAAGGAAATGAAAATCTTGGGGGCGGGGGCCCGCTCAGACACGGGCGAAGGCTGAAGGGACGATAATATCACTTCTCCTCCTGTGATGGTTTTTCAGGGGGGAAAAAAATTCAATATCGGTGGAATTCTCACTCATTTCTCAAGGGGAGATGGCTCGGGCCAGCTAGACTTTCAGTTTACATTTTGTGTGCCACCATTGCTTGAATTTGCATAGAAATGGGCTGAGCATGGCACCTCACCAGGGAATTACAAATGCATGGAAAAGGCAGGCAAGTACACTTGGTGATAGTGTGAGAGGGGCCAGTCAGTTCTACAGCTATTCGAGGAAGAGGTATTGAAAAAATTGATTTAGAAATGATGTTACCAGCGACATTACCCATAACAGGCTCCCGTATTGTTCTAAAACCATGTCTTTCAATCACACATTGCCTAAGCAATCATATCTTGTAAAATTACGCTGTACTGTTTAAATGATCGTCATTGTTTTGCAAAACTATATACTATAATTGTAAAGAAACCTGTACAGTCCAATATTTGGTGTTATAAGTGAGAGAATTTATACAAAGGAGATAATATGTACCCTATCAGAGCCAAATTCACTCCATCTGAGTTGTTTTAACAGAAAATGCTACAGTGTGTTAAGTGGAGAAAGAAGACGCACACCTTGTTTAGCGAGGTGCAGACCTAGGAACTGGTTAGTAAAACTGAAAAAGAAAGGTTGCACACTCTATTCTCCGATGCAGTATTTAACAGCCAACGTTTCGGCACCAAGGTGCCTTGGTCAGGGCTTTAACAAAACAATGGTGCTGAAAGGTTGGCTATTATTAAATACTGCATCGGACAAAAGAGTTTTCAACCTTTTTCAATTTTACAGTGGGTAAACTTACCCATTTAAAGGCCTGCTACAGAGATGGGAAAGTTGTCTGTTGCCCAGATTAGGGCAACCTGAGTCAAAAGTACACATTCAAAAGTACAGAATTGAAATCAGAAGTTTAAAAAAAAGTCATTCATGAGTGATCAGATTTGGTGGGAGACAAAACTGCAATAAATATCCTCAAAGAGAGAGAGAGAGAGGCTGCAGAAAATGTCTGATAACTCGTTGGCGCCATCTGTCGAACTACTTGAGTCATTGTATGCATTGTAGTCATATGTATCTCTTTACCTGAAAATGGTTCCCCCTAAAATGTGTACTACAACAATTTTGTTGATTTGGTCTCTCTGCAATGATTCAGGACTGTTTTAGTCCTCCGATTCTCCCTTAAGAGAAGCAGAGAGGGAATTTGGTGTCTGCTGTTGCACATCCCCTCTCCTCTGGGAAGTGACACTCCAATTATCCTGTCCTTTTTTTGGCTGAGATCCGGAAGGAGAGCCGCAATTTCAGCCGCTGTGGATCTTTCACGTCCACTCAACGGACACTTTTTAGCAAGGAAGTACACTACTCTAAGCTGGCAGTGCCACTCCAAATGGATAGGAGACATTATCGAAAATGAATCCGTTTTTTCTTATTCGACTGCAACGTGAGTCAGACAAAATTGAATTTAGTGCAAGTTGCAGTGTGTGCACCAAGAGTACTCCAAATTTGTGTGGAGTATTAATACTAGAAATGTTGAAGCAGGAGTTCTCACCAGTATCTCAGCAAAGTGAAAATATTAAAAATATGCTTTGGGGTACCCAGCAGTATTTCAGTGTTTTTTAGCAACACTACAGGGAGTTGGACATGAGCAACTAAAAGAACCATTTTTATTTTCTGAATTACATCTTATAACTCAGTGGTCTCCAACCCTGGTCCTGGAGAGCTACAGGGTCTGCTGGTTTTCATGGTGACTCTGCACTTCATGAATCAATTAGAGCAGTTGATTACACAGTTAACTTAACTCACGTGGTGTCTTGGGTCTCAATTGGGTGCTGATTTTAAGGTGATAACAAAAACCAGCAGACCCTGTAGCTCTCCAGGACCAGGGTTGGAGACCACTGCTATAATTATAAGTCTCTCGGGGAAGTGGAGTCAGCAAAGCTAGTTAAATCAAAGCAGATGAAAATGCTATATTTATTTGTATTAACGGTGATCACATACCTGAGACTGTTAATCTCATCAGGAATAGTATTATGTTTATGGCAGTGTCCAGTCTGTGCTGCCTGCTGAGACCATTTTTGTGCCATCTTCATGTGAACACTTATTATGTCTCCTTTGGACTTCACAGCCGGGTCCAAATTATTAATAATGGGTGAGGCTGTCATATAAGCCCCAGCCAATTACAGAGCATAAGAGCATCAGCTGTTCATGGGGATGATGGCCATTTGGTGATCACACTTTCACGCCCTCTCCAAACGTGTAAGAACCTGATGGCTTTCATTTCAATTTGACAATTCCAGCCTAAGCTTCTCCGCAGAAACCACAGGGCAAAAATTTGTGGAGTTGGCACACTGCTGCTTTCAAATCACTATTTTCCATTCGATTCCCCTCAGCCGAAGAAGCAAATACATTTTCAGTGACCCATTTTCAATCAGCCTTCAAAGCTTTCATTATGTCTCCAATTGTATATTTGCTTGACATACATTTGGCAGTATGCTTATTATGCATACAGTATGATAAATGTGTAAGCTGTGTTTTGTGGAAGCACTGCAAGCCTCACAGCAAGAAGATCCTTGATTCCAAGCTTTGTTTTGATTGCCTTTGAAGTCTGTTATTGGCATTTGTCAACATGAGAACTAAAGTTGCACCAATGAAAGTCAAGGAAGTGATTATGATGTTAAGAAATAAGAAATAAGAAAAAAAAACCCTAGGATTACCAAAATCAACTGTTTGGAACATCAGTGGTGAGCTCAGTAATTTAAAAAAAGGCCTGTGAACACTGGAGAGATGACCAACAATGCCTTTTATTGGTGTGATAACAAGAAATGTGGTGGGGGTGTTATGATTTTGGCATTTATGGCTGCCATAGGTACTGGCTTACTTGTCTTCATTGATTGATTGCAGCACCAGAGTTAATTCTGAAGTGTATAGAAGCATCATACCTGCTTATGTTCAAGCAAATGCCTCCAAACTCATTGGGCAGCGCTTCGTCCTACAGCAAGACAATGATCCCAGACATACTGCTAAAGCAACAATGCAGTTTTTCAAAGCCAAAAATGGGAAACGCTTGAGTGGCTGGGTCAGTCACTCGATCTGAATCCATCTGAAATGAACATGCATTTGCTATGCTGAAGAGAGAACTTAAGGGGAGGTAGTGCTGGTGAATAGGAAAAAAGTCCTTTCCTCCAAACAGAATGACATTTTATATTTTGATTTTTCGTATTATTACTTACATTTATATTTTTTTAGGGACATATGCAAATGAGTTAATGAATAATTAAAAGTACAAATTTGCTTATTAGTTAAAATGCTTTTTTCTCAGTGGATGAAGTCATTGTTAATATTTCCGTTTCAATGTGAAGAATAACTCAATAGCTTGTCATTTACAACGTTTTTCAAAAATATATCAAAGAGCTTTCAATTCATTTATAAAGCGTATTAAATAATACCGTTAAATGAAAGCTGAGAATGTGCACCTTTTCCACATGTGGATTACAAATCTAAAATTGTGAAGTACAGAGCCAAATCAAGTGTCTTCGTCCCAAAAATGGGGCTCACTCTATATGTAATTGTTACCCTGTCAGTTTCCACATCATCTGGTTCTCCATGGACCACTCCACCACTCTAGTGTGAAGATGGAGATGATTTAATTCTTTGTCTACAGTGGACAAACAGTACTGAACCACCGACTGCAGTGATGGCAAAGTGCTCCAGCTCCACAAGACCAATATTTAGAGGCAAGCTCTCACAAAAATAGCATCATACTGTGTATGCTCTCTCTAACAGAGGGATTGGAATAAAGCCATACTGTGACATTTTTAGATCACTGAGGTTTTGGAGCGCGTGTAGCCTTCATTGGAATGATGTGATAAAGATAATGATATTTATCATACTGACGGGGTACGGTGCAAATTGTGCCACATGTAATCTCTGTAGGGAGAGGAAAACAAGTTGCCCTTGTAGGTAAGGACCAAAATAGGGCTGTTTGTTGTCTTGTAAGGAGGACCAAAACTAGGGTTTTTTTTAAACTTTGTAGTAAGGACTATATGTGATATTTATTAGAAACCGTAATGGAAGGTTAAAAAAAAGTCAGTGTTAATAATTAACAGTTAGAAAAAAAAGTGTCAAAGTTCATTTCTTGTTACCAGCGCCAAAGAGTTTAGATTAAATTTTGAATGATGGCTTTGTGCAGCTATTAAATATGCAGCTTATTCAAAAATAGAGTTCTGTACTTTGTGTTTTTATGTAAATTCACTGAAATTCAAAGCAGGATATATGTGCATGAAATTAAGTTTCCCCTCTCCTTATCGGCACACCAGGATATGGAAACATAGCGGAGAGCCATTGGAGCTAATCCAACGCTTGCATTACCAAGTTCTGAGGGATTGTCAGGGGCACAGCACTGGGCTGCTCCACAAAGTCCTGCTGCAAAGTCCCTGGGAGATGAAATCCGCGGGAGAGCATGCTGCTGTCGATCAAGAATTTCAGTGGATTTATCGAGATTAGCCAAATGGGAATTTGAATTTTTAATTTAGCGTGTCCCTTTATTGCAGAATGGAATGTTCTGTTACCCACTTAGAATGTTTTTGCTTATTTTTGTACTGGTATGCATGACATAATCTGTATATGCATGTACATATTCTCAGGGCTGGTGGGGCTTCATGCAGATTCACATAACCACAATTCAGCACTGCTGCCGCCATATTTATTTTAATCTGTAGAAAATTCAGAAACCCATTCATTTTCAATGACCTGGAAACACCTTGGTACTATATTGGTATGTTATTTCATAAATTTGCCGACTAAAATACTAGTCAACTGAATTATGCATGAACCCATCGCAGTATAATTATTTATATAAATACAGTGAGCTCCATAATGTTTGGGACAAAGCCTTTTTTTTTCTTCTTACTCTACTCCACATTTTCTATCTGTGTAATCAAACAATTCACAGGTGGCTAAATTGCTCATTCTCAGCTTTTATTTAATGGTATTGTTATACACTTTGGTTTCACCATGTAGAACCTATAGCTGTTCCATTTCAGGAAGTTTAGAACATATTAATAGTATGTAAATGAAAGTAGTCATGTTTAGTGTTTTGTCACATATTCTTTGCATGCAATGACTGCTTGAAGTGTGTAATGCATGGGCATCATCAGCTCTATTATTCCTGCACTAAGGAAGCAAGTGAACACACTTGACCAATCAGAAACACCTATGACACCATTTGTCCAAAACATTTTGTACCCTGAAATATGGGACCGTAAAAGTGCTTTAATTTCACATGGTGAAACATAAATGTATGCCATACCCTTTAATGAAAGCTGAGAATGTGCATTATAAATCTAGAATTGTGGATTTCAGAACCAAATCAAGAAAATCTTTGTCCCAACTATAATGGAGCTCACTATGTATAAGTGAAAAAACAACAATGTCTTCCTTTGCGGTTGTAGACTATGGAAATTGGCAGTACGCCCTATGCAGTAGGCACAGCCATTAAAGGGAATGAAAAGAGGTACTTTGTTTGGGTATGAATGAATCCAGCTGCACCACACCCACTAATACATTCAGAATAATCCAACCCATTTTCCACCTGTGCCACTCACTTTTGAGCTGTATGCTCCTCGCCTCTGGTCCCGAAAATACCGACATTCAGTAGCCACGGCCAGTGCGCCTGCGCACCACATCATTGACTGCGCCCATGCACTGTGCAACACAGAGCTCTTACCTTAGATAGGCTTTTTTCTTTAGACTTGCTTTGTGAGTTTACAAAATAGCATGGATGGATGCCAGCTATTATCAAAAGAACATTGGCCTTTGGTTGTACACACGTTTTTTTTTCTTGTTACGTAACTTTCATATGCTGTTCACAGTGCGCAGTGTTTTGAAGCTAGAGGCCTCTGAAGTCTGTCCTCTGACTTTCTGATTAGAAAAGAGGAATGCACAATAAAGCATGGCATGACTGTCATTTCCTCTGCCAAGGACAACACTGAAAAGATAAACGATTTCCAATGGGAAAATGAATTAAAAAAGCTTGGATATATGTGAGCACCATCCTTTGGAGCAAGTTACGCACACCACTACAGTGGCAGTGCAGCATAGCGTTGTGTTTGTTTCCCTGGCCTGGAAATGTGGTGTGCTAAGCAAATGTAAAACTACTCATTGTGTTTCACATCTTCAATAGCAACATAGTCACAGTCGGGTTTCACGTGTCCTGTTTAAATTAACTCATTTATTTCCTCTGTAGAGCCGTAGAAAGGATGGAGGGTTACCTATCATAGTGAAGCTGAATATGCTCTGAAAAGTCCTTGCATGCAAAACATATCGATTTTGCTTATAAAGCTGACCAAAGTCATGTTAAACAGTATGTGACTGGTGATGTAGAATACTTACCGTATTTCCCTTTCCTCGTTTATTTGTTAAATGATGACAGTAAGGTTCAGAAACCATTTTTAAACAGTAATTAGCCTGTGAAGTGCTCAGCATAGGTTGCCAGTGCAAGTGATGCTGGCCTGTCTTGGGGAGAGAGTGCGATTTTCTCACCAGTTGATGATTCACTTTTATGGTCGGAAATCTTGAGAAAAGGGGAGCGATTTTAATAAGAGCTTTGAAGTGTGGACGCCGCCATTTGCACCGGCTGCGTGGGCGCATTCCGGCAAACGAGCCGAGAGCCGCGCTTAAGTGAAATTTCTGCTTACCGCCGACCGCTGCGAGGTGACTCCCGGCTTTACAGCAGCGTGGCTCCTCGCGGCATCGGCGGGGTCACTAATAGTCTTGCGTTAATTGGGGAGAGGCCGCGGAGAAGCTCTCCGCCTTTGAGGAGCAGGCTAATGGGCTACCGCACTGAGAACAAAGAGGACGGATGGTATAAACCCGGACCGGAGGAGCTACGCTACGTCTGCAGGGTTTCTCGCCAGTCGGGCACTTACTGCACTGTCTGAGTTGACTAATCACAAACCTTGATGGAACGCATTCAGCTCCTTCCCCCCCCCTGTCCACAGAGTGTTGATAGTTTAAATTGAACTGAAGACAAATCATCTGCATTGCAGCCTACGCACGTCTGAATCTCAAAGCTATGGTTTTGGTTTTATAAATGTGTCCATTTGGCTGTTGTCCTGTCTCTGCTGCACCGCCCACTGCTTACCCGACAGTAAGTTCACAAGTAACATTTCCGCTGCGTTACAAGTCCTGTGCAACAAGGACTACTTTTCTCCGCAGGCCACTTAATGTGACACAACCCTGTTATTGACGGATCTCCTCTGGAAATTAATGTAGGCTCAAACTCATTGAGAGAAACCAGTGTGTCATCACGATGGTGACAAATAACCACCGTAATAATAGCTTCTTCATTCTTCCTCAGAATGCTTCCTGTAAGAAATTGCGCATTGGTCTTTGTGGAAACTGTCATAACCAATTCCTCATGCCGTTCGATTGGTTGAGCGACCTTTAAACAGTTTTTCATTCTGAATGCCCTTATGTAATCCCAGTGATTTCTTCTTCTTTCTGCTGTGATGAGGTTGGCGTGGTTGAGGTCTAATATTCCGGATTTTTCCATCAGAGACCCAGGCCTTGGTCTTCCATGCATAGATGCCTGATTCACATATTATAAAATAAAAATCTATATCAGCCCTATTCTGTGAATGAGTCTGCAGTCAGTGAACATTCCTTCTAAATGAAATACTGGACAAAATACAGCTGTTAGAAATATAGAAATTATTTTTACCCTGTCATAAATTGATAGTTTTTTTTTTTAAACCAAAATATTTCAGATATGCCTTCACCTGCACCTTTTTTGAAAATTTGAAAGTTGAAATCTTTGCAACTGTAAAGAGGATTTGGCTTAAAATACCCATAGTTTTTCAAGTTTTTCTAGATAATACATAATAAATCTTGACTGTTGTATTGTCCTACATACGAAAAATTGTTATCTAAATTGAAAGGTTCTTTCAATTGCAAATCATTGGCCCATTACCACCAATCAATTGCTGTGCAAGTGATTATTTAGAAAGGGCTGTTTTTACAAGACTTAAAGTTGGATGTTGTGACCATACAGAATGTGTGTGCACGTGAAAACAATATCTTGTGGTTCCACTCAAGGTATTATAATAGATACTCTGATATTCAAAGTGTTACACAGGAAAACAACCCCTATAAAATTGAGTGTCTACATGCATGTACGGTATTTTTTGTGAAGCACTGTACTGATTTTTGAATGAATATACAGTACATATATGAGTATGAAAACTTGAAAAACCTTTTTTTAATCTTAAAAGAAATGTCCGCTGTGTTGCCTTTCTCCTATACGCAGTCATCATATTTGTATTCCATATGTGAGATTTAGTCATTTGAATGTCGCATTTAGAGGTCAAAAGCAAAGAAAGCTGCCATTTCCTGTCCTGAAATAGGTATCTAAATGCCCTTTCTGTCTCTGAAGCAGGCAGTGCTCTTGATGTACCAGCTCATCTACTGTCGTTAGCATTAGAGGTGTGTGATTTTCTGCACTGACGGCTCCCTGGTATGCTGTAGCGCAAGAGATGGGTGATTATTCCATCTGGGGGAAGTTGACATTTTTAGGTGTTGAATTGGCCTGACGCATTTTTAACTTCGTCACTGTGGGAGCTCTGAAGCACTGCAATTAATGCCACCACTGCGTCTTGTGCGTGAGTCATCCGCACTGATTTTACAGCATGTTTTTCGGGGTTTGAAGCTTTTGTAACATTTACAAACCTTGTTGCTTATGTTAATCAGCTGCGTTTAGTCTCAGTCAATACTTTTTTGATGTCAACATCTATATTTGTATATCTCTCTGACTAATATTGCAGCAGCAGGTGATCTCACTGGCTTTGAGATATAACAGTAGTTACTCTCACCTAAACTTTATATATTAATGCCTATATTTCCACATATGATCGACAGATGCACCGTGCACTGTATAATTGAGAGATATTACAGCAAGCTCAACAGAAGCTCTGTTTCCGAGTCTGTGCCATACTTGACATTCAAAAGATAGAATTATACAAATCTTCGATGTGTTTTTAAACTTTCAGTGGATATAAGGAGCCTACTGTATTAAAATTGGGTATGTGTCATTCTCGTCACTGACCAGCTCTTCACCAAAAGATGAAAGTTATAAAACGTGCATTTGCACCTTTGAAAAATTGTTATTATATGATCTGAATATTGAGGTAAAGATGTGGCACAAAGCCGTCAACTAGGCAGGATATAACTGACTTTCATTATGTCTGTTCAAATCATCCCTTCATCAGAGAGTAGTTATTAGAACGGCTTTAATTGGAAATCCCTGCTAAAACCTCACACTGCACGCGATCAATTGCCAGTGAATTGCAAGCGATCAACCATGCCAGTGTTAACCATCCGCTACACTAGGCCTTTGAATGTGATTAGAATGGAGGCATGCTTGCATTTGAAAAGCCAACTTTAATTCTTCTCTCAGGACACTCCGCTCATGCATGTGTGCTATACAGAAAATCAATGAAGACACGCCATCAGATGTACTAAACAGCTCTGGCTCTGCTCATTCTTCAGGTTCGTCTTAAGTTACCACAGTAATGATTCTGCTTGAAAATGATTGTCCTGGCGTTTGAGCACTTTATTTTCTCTGCAGTACCTGAGCTGATGCCGGTCTGGCACTGCTTTTCTTGTACTTCAGTGTTTTAGCCAATCAAAGAGCTAAGGGAAGCGGGTAAGTGTTATCAATAGGCCTACTTGTGAGCAAGGTGTGTTGACTCGAAATGCGGCAGGTGCCCGCTATGGGGTGCCAGCTGGAAGCAGCTGACGCGCAGTTAGGCGCTAAGCGGTATCTCTCAGGTAGGCGATAATTGGAGGCGGCTGCGGCTGCTATTCTTTGAGATAAATAAAAACTCAGACAGCTCAGCTAAACATAAACCCCTTTCACACATGGAACCCACAACATGGTCGGGCTAGATGGTGTTTTTCCTATCTAGCTCCTTCTGCAGCCAGGGAAGCAGCAGACATTCTAAACGTTCGATTTTGTGCAGAACTTCCGCTAACGAATGTCATCCCGTGTCAACAAGCTTGAAGGCAGTGGATATGAATTCGCTTGAAAGAGAGAAATTGATCCAGATGTCACAAAAATGGGAACATACATCCTCTTTGCTACAGCGGTCTGATGGATAAATGTAGCTGGGGTGTTAGGCTGCTTAAAAAATGATTACCTGAAGCTGAAATCTTGAGCTACTGCCCAGACCAGCGCCACGGCCAGCGTAAAATCGGCTGTGGCTAAAACACAAATCAAAACCAATATCACTGCTGTCTCAGCTGTCTGTCACATAGGCCTACATTTCATTTGCACTTGCACCAAAATGAAAGATATGTTAATGAAAATCAGCTGGGCCAATTACAATAGTTTTATTTCGGGTTATTGTCTCAAATAATTGAATAGATAATATGAACCTTACGCAAAATAAAATTACTCAAAAATATTTTTCATATCGTACGAACAAAATAATTGGTTCACATATGTTTATACTTCTTTTATTGCACTTCACTAGTTGGCTTTCTTAGTGTAATCCCTGCAGAAAACATATGAAATGTAGGCTACATCAAAGCCTTTCATTTCGAACCTCGCTAGAACCTCGGCAATTCAACTGCAATTCCTATTTTAATCGCAGATCAAGTCACCATTCATTTTTAAATGAATGTGAAAATCATTGTTAAAATGCTTTCTGTAGATAAAGATTTTACACACAAGCAAGCACACACAAGCAAGCGCGCGCACACACACAGATCTTTAAAACTATGCACCTCCTAATAAAATGAAAGTTTCCATATTGAACATGAAAAGCAGTGTTGGGCCATTCCAGCCCTTGAGGGTTGGAGTATTTAGCATTAGCATTCGCTAAATGGTGCCAAGTCATTTTGGCTCCGTGCCGCCATTTGAGAACATGGCCGTCTCGAACAGCAGGGCGGGCCTGATGTACGCCAGAGGGCCGGCCTGATTGGCCCAACCTCCCCATCACCGTGATTTATCGCTCGTGTTCTGCCGTCGATAGCGACTCCAGAAATTCCATAAAGAAATCCTGGCTGAACTGGAGGGATCGTAGTGAGTACCTTCTGCTTCACCCAGTCCCCTGTCAGCGCTATCGCGAGTCTGATCCAGTTCATACAGAGCTGTGCACACAGTGCGATTGCTGAAGTATTACGGCTGAGTTGTGCGAGGGCTGCATTGTGTATGGGGGCCTGTAGGCTGTGCTGCAGGCATGTTGTATTATTACTGTGTCCTTTGGCAACCTCTCCGGCATTCCTTCTACTCCACTACGATGGAGACCAACACGAGCATTTCAAAATCCTTTTTTGAGAATTCAGTTGCAGCTATGTTACTCATTTGTATTTTGTGAGCGTGTTACCAATTTGTAGCAGTGTTTCCCACGCCAATGTGAAAATGAATTAAATAAATAAATAAATAAATGTGTTCCTCAAGCAGTCACACCAATCAAATACTGCGCTAGTTACAGCAGTTAGTGTGCATGCATTTGTCTCGGCATGTGTTTAAAAAAGAAATCAACATTTTATTTGTGAACATACTGTTTGCACTCATGAATCAGGTCATGAACGCTGTCAACTTCCCCCAGATGGAATAATCACCCATCTCTTGCGCTACAGCATACCAGGGAGCCGTCAGTGCAGAAAATCACACACCTCTAATGCTACCGACAGTAGATGAGCTGGTACATCAAGAGCACTGCCTGCTTCAGAGCCAGAAAGGGCATTTAGATACCTATTTCAGGACAGGAAATGGCAGCTTTCTTTACTTTCGACCTCTAAATGTGATACATTAGAAAGAAGTTTCCGATTACTAGAACTCGCATGGAGCAAGTTTGGTAAGCACTGTAGTGGAGCACTAAGGAATAGCACGCATCCCTGACAGTTTTATTTTAAAAAGCAGCAGAATGTTATCAGAAGCAGAGTGTGATCAAATGAATGGAATGGGAAAAATTCTGTAAAGAAAAATGAAAAATTCATAAATTACAGGTATGGTTAATTGAACAGTATTCGTAAACAAAGCCTTGCTTGTTTTTCATACAGCTTTGAACAAAATATAGGTATTCGAGTACCGTATAGCAAAACGTTTCTCCTACTGTGCACAAACTGCTATGCAATGGTGCATCTGAACCTAGGCTAATTGTACTGGCCATATGGCGATGTTGTCCATTCAGCTAAAACAGAGTTAATTCATCGTATGTCGACCTCAGCTGTTTATAAGAATGAAAGTTATTCTTTCACACTGCAGACATATTGTAAATACATAGCCGCAAATGCTCCTGCTGCCAGCTGAACTTTTGAAAGTTAAATGAAGTGTTTTCGCGAGACGATGACATTGTATATTTACTCGCTCTTTAGGAACTGCTCATCATCGTTATGCGAGACCTGGCTCATTATGCCCATGCTGTCCACCCAACTGACTCCCACTCAAGAATCTCAGTGACTTTTTATTCACAATATCTGAGATCTCTGTAGTCTGTTCTCTGCAGTCTATAACTACTGTATATGAAATCATTTCTGACTTGGTTATTTGGACATGTGTGGCAGAATGACAGAAGACATAATTTTACTTTAATAATGGCGACCGGGATGTTCATCTGAGGACAGATCTTATATGGAGAGTGAATATCAGAGGGGATTGAGTTCTCCATTGAACTCTAAAAACCTATTTGCCATTTCTATTTGATGTACTGTGTACAGTAATACATCTATGTCAAGTCTTAAGTTGTTTTTTTGAGCTGGAAAAGGACTGCATAAGTAAAACCAGGCATAATGCTGGACATCTGCTTGTCAGTCAGTGCTGGATTTGTATGTCCTTGATTGATATGTCCTTGCAAATGCATTCTTATTTTCATTTTAGTACACAGAGACATTTTTTATTAAATTGAGCCTCCCTTCAATCCAGAAGTGGGCTAGGATATAATACTTCTGGAATACATTACATTTTCTACACTTCATTATGTAATTAGCTCAGACAGTGATTTTAGACAAGTTTCTTGGGAGTCTCTTGAGTGATAATAGTTCATGTGTCCCTATATGAACCCTTTTACTGTGATACTCTATGAGTGAACTGCCATGCAGCTAATTGGCTAATTGAGCCTGGGTATTTTGCAGAAACTGCATATACAAAGGCTCTTCGGAACTGGAGCTGATAACCAGCTTTAGTGATACGCTAATTTATCACAGGACTGGATGTAGCAAATGTATTACTCTTCAGCTGTGGAAGTATAGACTGGCCAAATTTAATGGTATTGCAGAAATATTTAATGATTTCTACAGTCTGAGTTTTTTTTCAGGAGGTTGAAAAAAGAACACACTCAGAATAGGCACAGGCCATGGTTGATTGGTTGATTTACATAAAATTATTCATTTTTTACTTGTAAGAATGAATACTTTATTGGATGAAAGATTATGTTAAGGCTGTCTCTCAGTTTGTTTTTTTTGCTTAATTTGGTAGGCTAGTAGTAATGCAACAACTTATACAGACATAAATATTGTCTTTGTGCCTGTTTTTATTTGGCACCTTGACGCATTTACTTTATTTCCCATGTTGGGAAAGAATTAAACAAAACATTTCCTCTCAAAATGTATTACAAACCACTTTGTCATTAGATTGGATCTAGTCAGTCTCACTTAAATTCTACTTATGCCATTTTCATATTTCAAGTCCAAACCTACATTTCCAAATTGTTCAGAAAACTTGGCTTCTAGTTATTTCCTGTTGATATTACGATCTCAGAATTTTGCAATAGCATAACACCAGCATTCTCCGGTTAAAAATACTGTTATTTTGTGGATTGATATTTTGTGTACTACTACAGTATGTCTCTGTCATGGACATGATGAACGTGAAAAACATTGATCCCACTTGCAGATCAAGATGCCTTGTGGAAGGCTTTTGACCATGTTGCTACAATTACAGTTTTTTAAATGAGTCACGAGACCTAGGATTATGCGACGGGCCTGCTTGATGTTACGCATTATTCAGAATTTTAAAAAGCCCTACTTAGTTACCAGCACCTCCTCTAGTAATGGTAATTACTGCACACTACTGTACTCTAGATTTTAGGGTTGTGGTTTGAATCATGATTGAGAGATTGCATTGGTACCCCTGAGCAAGGTAATTTACCTCAGATTTACCTAATTGACCTCGATTGCCGAATTAGAAATCCAATAATCTGAAATTTACACAGTCCTCAGCTCATTTAATAATGAATGGGTTTGCAGGCTGCGTTGAGGTGAGAACTGTGAGTGCTGTAAGTCACCCTGGATAAGGGCAGATAAATAATCTATTGTAATGTGGAGTTAATTGGGCTGAACTGATTAATCGCGGCGGAAAGAAGAGAAGATTAATGGGCCGGTGACGGTAACGGCTACGTGCCGTCTTCTGACAAAGGCGTGGGCTGGCTGACACCTGACCGCATATCAAAGCTGTCCGTGTCTGTGGCGGGCGCGGCCGCATGTCAAGTGCCTCAATCGATCTCAGAATCAAAGCCTGCGCTTCTCCCCAGCGCCTGCAGGGGGAGAAGACTGAGGGGGGGACCCTTTGAGCTGCACCGCATGCTTTCTTTTCATTTGGAACAGAGTTTAAACGTCACCCGGGCTCCTTCCCAGAACGCATGCGGATGCTTGGTTTCCATTCGTTGTTTCAAAAGTGGACTAGGGACCCTTGGAAATGTTGTGGGCGTGGCTACCCCACTACTGAATGGATGCTTGTTTAGAAGAGGCTGCCACAGAGTCACAAAGGGGATCATGCCTCCTGTTTCTGTCAACCCTGATGAAATCGCCTTAAATTGCATTTGTTGGTCAAGGCCCAAATGGATAACCCAAAGTGTTTGGCACCAGAAGGTTGTCTGTTCAATCTCCTGTGGTGCCACAGTTAAAACTACATAATGCCTTAATTTGAACAACACTTGACATTTACTGTCTGTGAATTTGGAAAAGAGAATAAAAACAAATGTACAAGCTTGACATTTTAGAGGACAGTTGTATTTTGCAATGATACTACTACAACCTTCTTGCCTGGGCAGCAGTTGAGTGTTACATGAAGTTTACATTTTTGTCCACTAGAGGGAGACCAAGTGCACAAAATGGATGGGGTTGTTCTGATGATCACCAGGGCCAAAGTACACTATCGTTTTGTCCCCATCTTCCAGTGGAAATTGTAATGAAATCCGAGCTCTTAGGGAAAAAGCATATAGGGCTTTTGTCTTCTAAGCTTCCTGTACTAAACTCATAACCAATTTGTGTTGGCAACATAAAATGCAGCTTTTCAAATGGCCATCGGCTCAGAATACATGTTGAACTTCCTATTTCCCCTTAGCTTTGCTGTATTTATTCTTGGTGATCCACTGATCGCTGTGGTACAGAGGCGTTAGAATTAGAGCCGAAACAATGTGAAACGGTGTCTGCGGTGGAAGAGCTATGTTCCAGCGCACATATTGCCGTGATTGTATTTAGTAACGCATCGGGGCCGCTGAATTCTAGAGAACACAATGAATGTGAATGCAGATTGTTGAAATCTCACATGCCTGCTTTGGGGAAAAACTCATTGGACTGAGAAAATGCCACCTTGATTTCTCCAGTGCCTGCCTCCAGCACAGACACGCCCCTTCCTGTCTTTTCTCTGGTGCGTAGCTGTGTAGAGCTATAATGGAGTCACACATTTTAGAGCCGCTTTATAGTTAACAGATTTTCACCTGATACGCCCGGTTAGGTGACCTCCTATCCAGTGTCCATGGACACAGAACAAAAGCCAGAAGCCACCGTGGCACTGAAAGATGGGTGTCGCCCAAGCAACTGCTTCAGAATACAGGAAACTGAACCAGTGGCCAGAGCATCATGGGTAAACACAATCTAGCCTAGTACATCTTCTAATTGCCACCCTGAAAGGGGAGTGTCAGATAAGCGGGTAATTAGATAATGTGATGTACATGCAATGCGATGGGACGTCATGCAATGTTATGCCATTAGGCTCAGAGCCCTCTGTAATGGCAGGCTAAGGATACACTGGTGTAAATGTGGACGGCAGTTACTGTGGAGCAGGGAGTGGGAGCGTTGATGGGGGCGGGGGGGGGGGGGGAGCAATGCAGTCTGGGTGATAACGCTCGGAAAAACTCGAGACGAGACCTCCTCAGACCTCTGGGCAGACAGAGTTCTGCAGGGTTGCTAGGATACCAAGCTGGCTCCTGTATTCGATCTAATTTATAAAATGCTGTCTCTCCTCCCTTGCTCTTGGGTTAGCTGGCTTGACAGCGCAGACAGACATTGCGGCAAGAGGATTTAACTCTGGCGTCTTTGTTTGGCACTGCTAAAAGCCCTGACGGAAAAGCAGTTGTAACTCTGAGCACTGCGGTTCAGAAAATATTGAGTGTGTGTGTGTGTGCGCATGCAATGTTTATATGTATGGAATAGCCTGTGTGTATGGGATCCATTTAGCTAAATCTCTAATGCATGCCTAATTCATACATTTTAAAAATAATTTATCATAAATTTGTAGAATAATTAATGATTACATATGGCTATTGTAATACGTATAACTGTCTTCTAGAAACACAGTAGTCTTTTCCATTTTACAGAAACCATGCAATGAAGTGTAATTCTGTAGGAAGTACAGCAGCTGATTCAATCCAATCAATACGGGGAATCGGTGATCACATAATTGTCTTAGGATTTAAATGTAATTAATTCAATTCAAATGTACCGATAAAGATCGGGCCTTTAAACCTGCACTGAGGGAGTGTGTGCCGAAGGGCGTGTGGCGTACATCGCCATGGCAGCTGTTCCGCGAGGGGGCTGGGAGGTTTTGAAATACGGAAACGCTGGGGTTCTTGCGGCTTGATGAATGAGTATCGATCAGCGGGGACCCGATGCGCACCGAGGAGCCGGGTTCTGGAGACCCCGGGGAGAGAAGGGCAGGTTCGGCTCTAAAAATAGCCGCCATTCACATTTTCAGAACTTAATCCTTCCTGCAGCGGGAGCCGGTTCGGGTTGCAGCTGCCGGGTCAGGGCAGGTCAGGCGCGCGGGGCTCAGCCCGCGCCCGTCCCGCGCCCGCAGGAAGTGAAAAGCCCCCCAATGCACTGATGAGTCCATTACTGCGGCCCCGCCCACATCCGCCTCTTTGACTTTGTGTCAGACACGTTCACTTCCCTGACACGCCATTTCCCCGCTCGCCAGGGAGCTGCTGCTTTGTTAATTGCCTGCTCACAGAAATGAGCTAATATCTCTCTCCCTATCTTGCGCTCTCTCTCTCTCTCTCTCTCTCTCTCTCTCTCCCTCTCTCGTCCTGTGTGTGTGTGTGTGTGTGTGTGGATGGTTGGACAGGTGCGTTGGAAGACTATGTGCTATGATATCCATCACTTTTTAGTACTAGACCACTTGGAGTAATGCAGAAAATATTTCAGCAATGGAGACAAATATTTAACACCGTATTTTTAACAACAAAAGATAAAATGCTGAAATCTTGGCCTCGAAACAAAATAAACCCATCGATGTCAGCTTTCATTTGAACTTTTCTGGCAAAATCCTTTCTGGTGGTGAAAGATTTCTGCGACCTCTGTGTACCCTCTGGTCTTTTCCTTCTAATTAGGCGTGAACTGTTTGATTGTGAAGCTGCTGTAAAGTACTGTGGGCGAAGACTGAAAATGAAAGGGAAACTCAATCTGGGCGTGCGCTGCTGGAGCAGCAGTGTCCTTATAATGGAGGCGCGTCTGAAACCGGAGCCAGCAATTACCATTAAGAGCAATGGAGAAGTGGCCTGTCAGCGCGTAATGGAAAAGTACGGCGGGGCCCGGTGCAGCCCACACACGCGGCCCCGGAGCGAGGCGGCAACGGCTGCCGCGGCAACGGCCTGGCCTCCCCCGGCCCCCCGCGGCGCGGCTCTCTCACCGCCGGCACGCCCGCGACGGGCTTCACCCCCCGCCCCCCCGAAACGCGCGTGGGAAGGAGACTAAACCTCTGGCGTTGTCTCGCGGTCGGCCAGTCGCAGGTTTAAAGAAGGAGCTGGGCCTGCACTAGCAGCAGGAGCGCTAAAGCCTGCCGCGGTGCTGGAACGTGGCTGTAGATGGTCGAGCGAATACCGCTTTTCATCATTCTTTGAGTTCTTTTGATCAGGTCCTGTGCCGTTAGGAAAAGGAACAGGCGAGCAGCTCCACAGAAACAAGGGGCAATAGAAATATCAAGGAAAGGTAAGGATGGGAGCACAGCCATTCAAATACAGGACCGCCAGGCTGTGCTGTCACCTGATGAAGGTCTTCAGTATCACGGAGCCCAAGTGAAGAACAGAACGAGAATCACTGAAGCTGAGAGCGTCAAGCCTAACGACGTCACCATGTACTCATTGTCAAGTCCCATTTTCATGTCCCTTCCTAATTCTCTAAATCTTGAAAGGATATTTAAGCATTTTATCCCTTTGGTTCTGGCTTTCTCAGAAAAACATCCCCATAGGGCTGCAATCAAATTCAGAGGCAATTTTACCTCAGACAGGAGGGCTACTCTGTTAATTAAAAGCTGGATTCACCTTGGTCTGACAGACCTGAGAGATACAGAATATGGAAACGCAATCAAGCTCCCTGCCTCCATCCAAAGTTAATTAAGATGCAATCTGTTAATTAGCTGATCTGCTTGTGTAGATGGTTCCGGAAAGCAATAAGAGGGACGGTCGGAGAAAGTGTCGGAGCGTAGGGGAAGGTAGCAGTCTGTCTGTCTGCTGGGTGGTTCTTCCTGTTCCTGTGCTTGGTGCAGAAGATCTCTCTCTCAGCCTCCTGCTGGATCACTGCTGGACGTGGGCCCGTAAAAAATCAGACCTGGCATTCAGCACGTCTCCTGTTCCCGGGGTGTGGCCCAGCTCGACGCCAATTCGTCAGCGCCAGAGCGCTTGTGCCAGTCGAGCCAGTGCCACAGCAGCTGTTGGCAGCCCCGGAAACCCTGGCCCCGTCCCTGGTGGAGGCGGGTCTGCCCTGAGCGGGGGCTGTGCCAGCTCTGTGCCAGCTCTGTGCCACGCTCACATGCCTTACCGTAAACCCCGGGTCATTCTGGAGCGATAAAAGCACAGGAACGTTAAGGACTCCCCGCGCTCCACCGCCGATCGCTGACCCTGCAAGATCCGCCCTCGTCCCTCCTCCCGCTCCTCTTCATCCTCATCCTCCTCTCCGGACTCTGCTGACACACAGAGGCGGGCGAGCGCACACACACGCGCGCACACACCCACACACACTCGCGCACACACACACACACTCACACACACTCACACACTCGCGCACACGCACACACACACACGCACACACACACGCCCACTTGCGCACTCACACACGCGCGCGCGCGTCGCGCATAAATATATTACGGCGTGCTCCTTCCAGGCCCGCACTAATAGGCCTAATGCTTCCTGAGGCGATGCCCAGAGCTGCATTAGCGGCGGAAGTGGGATTGATTTAAACGCAAAGTGCTGGAGCCGCCTGGCCCCGCGCCGCGCCGCACCGCGCGGCCCCGCTTCCTGTCCCGGGCCCGCGGGGGTTATCTCCCCAACGCAATTACGCTGCTCAAAAGCACATTTTCCCAAAGATTTGGGCTCGATGAGCAAGAGGCCGAGTTGGGCAGAAACCATTTCCTCTCGGGCTTCGTAAGCCCCTACCACATCCGCCCACGTGCAACAGGAGAAGGGAGCATGGACTGCGGTGCATTAGTCCCTGCCCGTGCATCCTTATATGTATTTAAAAACTGTGTTAATAACCCCCTCTGAAATACAACTGGTTTTTTACCGTACAATGATCAGGACTGGTCTCAGTAAATGCTGCTAATGTGCAAATCTTTTAGCGGTCGAGTTGATCGTTTCACTGCGTAACAGTTTAAATCGACGCTGGCGGTTTGCTTCCCTTTCAAGGTGTGTTTCTGCCGGCAGTGAAAACATAGCTGCAAAGTTAATTTGATCAGAGTAAGTTCAAAAGAGTGCTCAGCGTGTTATTTAGTGCTGTTGGCTGTTTACACATTGTTTCCATCTAGCACTTAAGGAATATTAGAATTTTCTCCTCCTGATATAGTTAACTGAAATGTGAGGACGAAGTTATTAAAAAGTTGAATAATGACCTAATGTCCAAAATCTCAAACATTAGCTAAATTCACAAAAATCTGTTTCATATATGCGGTATGCTAGTCTTTATTATGGCATGTCTAGTATCATTGCCATTGAGCATATGATGCAAAAAAAAACAGTTTACAATTTGTCTTCCTATTAATGTGTTACATCGTGCCAAGCATTTTAATGTATGGAGCCCTATAGCTGTTCACATTAACAGATAAAATATGGTTGACTTGGAATAGTAAGAATTGTGGCTCAAAATCTTGTAGCCATGCTTCAATTTGTGAACTGAAAATGGTTATTTAGTTTAAGTGACTGATCATATAATTAGCGGCCCTATTGTAAAAGATGTTAATGTATGATACACTACCTATGTGGAGTTGCTACTGCCATGAAATGTATTAATGTTCTCCAGCAGAATCATTTATTAACATGCTGTCCATATAGCTAATTACACGCTCTTTACTACTTAATTGTTTTATGCACTGGGTCACTCACAATACATTTACAAACCAAGGCCTTAGAGCTAATGTACCTAGCAAGACCTCCAATCTCTAGCAGCAGTATATTGAGAACTGAAAGCATCAACCAGAGACTGTTGCCTAGGGAATGTATAGTTTTCTTGTAATCAATTATCAATCTTATAATTATAATCTTGTAATCAATCTTTGATTTTAATCTGATGGAAAGCTTCTGTTTATGAGCAAAACATTCCACAATCTGAGGTGGCCTTTTTGTCATTACAAAATGTTTAGAACATCATAAATCAAACTCAGGATGAGGGTGTTACAGCAATGGTACAAGTTTACAAACACAAATAGGGATTCTGGGAAAAGAAAAACTGAAAATGCAGAATGAAAAGTTGTTAAAAACGCCAGCTGGAAATATGTTTGCAATTAGCTATCTGATGATATACAAGATGTATAATTGCACCATTGCATCATTGTGACTCATCACAATTTTCTTAAATTACGTGTTGGAATATAGTTTCAATGAATAAAAGTGTGTTGTTCTTAGAAAAGGCCTCAGAATGCAATAGCAAAAGGAAATTTTGATTGCTGTTATGAGGTTAGCACTTACAAAATGGCTGAATCTCACCAACCGGGCTGCACTTATAGATAGTAGCTTGATGGCTAATTACTTAGAACAGGGATAAAAACGGATTCATTTTCATCTACCTGTGTGTGAGAGTGTGTGCATGTGTGTTCTTGTGTGAGTGTGTGCATACGTATATATGAGAGATACAGAGAGAGAGAGTGAGTGAGAGAGAGACTGTGAAACTGTTTTTATCCAGGAAGGTGATGAGGTGAAGATGCATTAAAATGTCACAGCAAAACCATCAAAGCAAAAATAACACTTGAGATAAACAGCCATAACAGATTGACAAGTATACAAAGGGATCAACAGCACATGAAGGATGTTCAGAAAATCACAGCTAAGCCGACTGACAAGCAGGGCTGACAGAACTGATCTACACAATGAAACAAATTCACTCGAGTGAATCAATGTTTGCTAAAAATGAAACGGCCAAAACTGTAGATGCAGCAGGAAGGCAGGCAATATGGCCATTAAAATGAGTGCAAGACACTTTGTCATTAACATTGTTTGGACCCCAGGAAGATTAGCTGCACACTGTGTATTGCTAATGGGGATCCTAAATAAATAAATAAATAAACACACATTGGTCAAAACTGGATTTAACCATTTCATGATGGCTTATAATGGACATGCTAGTATGTTTAGTTGAGCTGATGTTCAGGTAAGGAATTCACGGTGTATGTAACTGTGAGGTCCTCCAACGCAAGGTTTTAACCTGAAGGCATTTTCATCAGTCATCACCCTCGGCCAGGGTGCAAATGCCCACTGAGTGCTTCTCAAGGTAAAGAGGTGCACACATAATTGAGCCGACTGTTCTCCGGCGAGCTCCGTGCGCGTTTGCCGCGCGCTCGAGCCATAAAGGATTGGGAATTGCACAAAAACATACAGTAATGCACAGGCGAGGTGACATATAATGAGCTGGGGGATAGAGAAGAAAAGCGGCCCACGCAGCGCCGGCCTCCTTACCGTCACATAAAAGATTAAAATTTCATTAAGTCCGTACCGGTTATTATAACGCAAACAACACGGATCCGCGAGAAGGAAAACGTGCGGAGCGATCGGAACCCCGCGTGCCTTTAGACCTTTTTGAGCAAACCCTGTCTCTGCTTGGATGTCGCTTTTATTTATTAATTTATTTTCGTACGCAGCAGATCGCACGGCTCGGTCCGGCTGCAGATTTTGAGTCTGATGACGAGGTTTCTGCGAAATATAAATAGCGTTTCAGCATCCGCTGGGAATACACCCTATCAAAGGGGGTGACTAAAACATGATGGGAGCAAAAGGTAGGCTACAATAGCCCCCCCTCCCCGCCGAACCGGGGATGTCTGGAGTAGTTCGGAGAAACTGGCGAGCGCGCTGTGTGTAAAAGCCCTTCTCCGCCGATTCGGAGTTAATGAGGAGAAAATCAGATTTGAGGAAAACGTTACAATGGCAGGGAAGAGTCTTGCCCGTGGAGAGCGCGAGGGTTATTAATGGACGCGCTGCAGCCGTCTGATGGAGCCCCGGCAAAATGAGCCTTTTTATGTGACATTCAAGACCAAGTCCAATATAAAGCACAGAGGGGCGTAACCTGCTGCACCTCAGGAAACGGCACCGGGCTCTTTGTTACTCAAATGCACTGAAGCCTCTGTCCACATACGCATGGATGCATACATACTTATGCAGAAACACACAAAATGTACAAAAAGTAACCTGTTGTTGAATTAAAGCTCAGTTTCACTGCATGGATGAGCTGATTTATTTTAAATAATAATAGCCAAAGGAAAGATAAGTAATTAAGTAATTTGTTTCGATGTAAAGTAACATGACATACAGTGGCTATTAGATCACACTGTGATACACTTAGCGCGCATATTTGTCCTTTATGTAAATGCAGGTTTTCGAGCAGTCTGGGTCTGCCTGGAAGCAGCACACAGCAGGTAGGTGTTCAAGTCTTTATACTTCTCATTTACTGCAAACAGCCCCCCTGTCTCCACTTACCTTTAAAAGCCCACTTTCCTGTTAGGAGGACCCCTCAGGTGCCGTGTGGGTTGGGGGAGAGGGAGGGGGCCTGCCTCCCTCCAGGGGGGTCACCTTCCCTTAGCACCCAGACATGAAGCAGATCTTCTCCACTGCAGTGCTGTGCAGAGAGAGAACAATCCTACACAGACATCCAGCACGGTGTGGCGCCATCCTTCCGTGCGTGATGCAGTGCCATTTTTATAAAATCTCCGTATTTGTTTTCTCTTAAAGGGATGTTCATTTTGTAATGAGCAGTGTCCCTTTTTGGCTTCTTTATTTAAATTAGCATTTTTGGTATTAAGAAGGATTTGAAAGTGTTTCATAGCATTTTCTTGTACTAACAAGTTCCCACAGAAGCCCTGCTGTTTGAAGAGGCTTGCCATGCATGCGGTAGTCTATGACAACATGTGCGACTTAGCTGGGTGTCAGGGAGCCGCGTGTAGCCCAGTGTGTCCTGGGCCCATCGATGGCTAATGACCCAAACTGACCACAGTCTCTCAGCCAGTCGCTGACAGGGTGATGGCCAGGAACAGCCTGTGTGTGTGGGCTGAAATGTTTCAGCCCAGAGATCCACCCACCACCAGTTTAATGGGAAATGGAAATGGAAGGTTTTGTCTACATTTATATATTAAGACGCTGGCCTAAAATCCATTATAAATGCAGTGCGCTTTTTCTTTAACCTTCACAAATGTAAGCGTGAAATTTGTTTTTAGTGACACAACCTTAGATGGATGTTGCTGAAATGAGCAAAAAAAAAAGGCTTTGTATGTATATAAACAAAAAAACAGAATAGTGTCTAATTGCTGTAAAAATGGAGGCGAATCATTATATTGGTTCTTGGGCACTACAGCTAAAAGCTTTGCTTTCCGTTTTCCAGTTTTGCCGTCGGCAAGCTTAGCTTGTGTACTGTATATTCAAAAGAGGTTTTTCAGACTCAGTATTTGTAGCACAATGAAAACATTGCATCCCAGTGCATCGGATGTTTAAAGCTTCAGCCATTAAAAAAGTCCTTCTTGTGACTTTGCATATTTTGAGTTAATGAACGCTGGCTGATTCTTTTTGCATTTGCATATTCATGCTTTCATGTGGCATCATGTGCTCATCTACACCTGCATGGACGGCTCATTATATGATGAGCTTTTCCCCGAAGAGAGGTTTAGTAAAGGTCTGGAGTTCTAAGCATTAAGAGACAGCGGGGGAATAGGAAGAAGAGAGTGACAGAGGGCATGTCACATGTTTAAAGAGCTGCATTATTTCATTCTTGTATTACTGAATATACGCACATTTTTCAATGTGTTTTTCAACATATTCTGTATTAATATGGCATATGGCGTACATGTAGTCTCATGTATAGTAGCCTGTATTATATATTCATTAAAATGTGTATTATATTCATTTAAAATATGCCTTTACATACGAAAAATGCTGTACATATAAATCACAGAAACCCACATGCAAAAAAAAAAAAAAAAAACCCTGCAAATTGATATGTTCAAATAGTCGCTTGTCATTTTATTTCCATTGGCACAATAAGATAATTCCTCTATTGTTTTCTTCTGTGTTGCACTTGACTACCGGTGCCTCAAAGCTCATAAAAACCGTGGCGAATACACGGGGGGAGAGAAAATTCCTCCAGTCTCCTCTCTAGTCAAACATGCTAATTCTGTAGTGCCGCGGATTTAAAAATAGAGCATGCAATCACTGCTAGTCCCACTTCCATCAGACATGGAGCCTTAGGGGAGACGCGTTTCTGCTCCATAATGTTCCTCTTTACTGCATCAGTCTCACACTGTGGCCTGTTTGACATGCTCCCAGAGTCACCCTGCGAGCAGTTACACCTCCCCAAAGGAGGGCTGGCCGAAGAGTGGCCGCTCGCTTGCATAATGATCCAGTGATCCGTGACCCTGACCCGGGGGACGCGGGGTCGTCCTTGCGGCCCTGGCAGGTGCGCAGTGTTGGGCAGGAGTTCCCCATTGCATCCCATCCAGTGCCTTCCCTGAGTACGCAGTGTGCTAGGTGCATGGCCTCATGTAGCTGTTTGACTACCTAGTCAAATAGCTACATCAGACTACATGAGACTGACATTTGTTGCAGCTTTTATAGATACAGTGAGCTCCATAACATTACATGTCATTACATTTAGCAGACACTCTTATCCAGAGCGACTTACATGTTGCATCCATTTATACAGCTCGATGGATGTGTCAGTGACTACCATCCACAGAAGATTTCACAAACCGAACTATTGCAAAATGCAAACCAGTAGTTAGCCACAAAAACCAGCTTGCTAAGGAGTACCTAAAAGAGCCTGCAGAGTTTGCAGAGCTCTGAAACATTTATTATGGGCAGATGAAACCAATACCTGTATCACAGTGATTACATTACATTATAGGCATTTAGCAGACGCTCTTATCCAGAGCGACTTACACAACTTTACTTAGCACTTTACATTGTATCCATTTATACAGCTGGATATATACTGAAGCAATGCAGGTTAAGTACCTTGCTCAAGGGTACAACGGCAGTGTCCTTACCCGGGATAGTGAGAGCTAAGTGCAGAAGCCAAAAGGAACTGCCCAAAATCTAAAGCACCGCCCTCTGCAAAAAATGGTGGTGGTGTTATGTTTTGGGCATGTAAGGTTGCCACAGGTACTGGCTCACTTGTCTTCACTGATGATATAACTCCTAACAGCAGCAGAATGAATTCTGCAGTCTACACAAGCATCTTATCTGCTCAAGTTCAAGCAAATGCCTCCAAACTCATTGGACGGCTCTTCATCCTACAGCAAGACGATGACCCCAGACATACTGCTAAAGCAACAAAGCAGTTTTTCAAAGCCAAAAATGAGAAAATTCTTGACTAACCAACTTCTTCACCCAATCTGAATCCAATTGACATGCCTTTCAAATACTGAACAGAAAACTTTAGGTAAGTAGTCACAAAAACAAGCAGGAGCAGAAGATGGCCTTAGTACAGAGAAGATATTCAGCGCCTGGTAATGTCTGTGGGTCACAGATTTCACGCAGTCATTGCATGCAAAGGATATGTGACAGAGTACTAAACACGACTTCTTTCATTTACATAACATTAATATGTCCCACACATTATGGTGGCCTGAAATGAGAAAAGCTATGTATAAAAAGTGCTGTCATTTCTATATGAATGTATTTAAAAAAGCTTTGAATGTGCACTTTAACCACATGTGAATTGTTTGATTAGAAATTTTAAATTGTGAGTACAGAGCCCAATCAAGAAATTATGCCTTTGTCCCAAACATTATGGTGCTCACTGTGTAATTTTTATGATGATTATTATTTATATTATTTATTTTGTATTTCCATTGTCTATTGCAGGGGTTATAGATCCTTCCTCCAACTGTCTCATCATGCCGTGCTAGACCAATCAAACTGCAAAAAGCCACGCACACGGATGGACACTGGCCTGATAGGTACGCCTGTAGTGGACCCAGGGCTTCACAAATGGTGGAGTATCTGTATAGATGCAGTCGTGCCATCTCTCCTTCTCTCCTCTCTCCCTTTTTTCCCTATAATTGCTGAGTGCATTTTCCAGAAGCACAAGCACACACCCACGCACAGACTCGTGAGCAGTCTTGCATATGTAGCTATATATGCCTGTGTTTGTTTGTTCTTTGGATCTGCATGCACACAGCCTAATGTTCACCATTAAGCATCTTTTGTTCTGCTATTAGAGAAAGAATAAATGCATAGCTCATAGCATCACTTTTCATTTATGCAGACATTTCAGTTTTACTGTTAGTGTAATGCACACACACACACACACACACACACACACACACACACATACATACCCCCCAAAAAAACACTCTCTCACACTATAAAGATAGACTGATAGTTTGTAACACACTAACATCGCATCATACTGATTACATCGTAAAATAAAGAGAAAGATAGCCAACAAGGCTTAAAATAAGAGATGCCATGCTGTATATTTTACAAAGCAGAAATAGTTATTTTTTTTTTTTTAAAGGTTAAAATGTGAGCAAAAGCAGAACATATTTCTCATTAAGAATGCCGGGAAGATAATGAAACTGAAAATAAGAAATGCTCGTCATTTCTGCATTGTTTGTAGATATGGTATTATGCTAAACAAAATATAATTAACACGAGGAAAGACAAAAGACTCCTATGTTATTTTGTCAGTTGCTAAGAATCCAAAATGGTCTTAACTGTGGTTTCTGGCTCTGGGATTAATCATATTTTCATGCGTTTTCTTTCTCAGGCTTAATGGTCCAAAAGATACAGATTAATGTGGTTTTTCGATATCAATGACAAGGGCTTTATGCTTAAAATAGCATGTTCAGCCCAGATAAATATAGAAAGTAATTAAATCTGGAACAGGAGAGGGAGAGACAGGGAGAGGGAATTAAAAAAAAATATTCTGCATATAAAAACCTTACTATTCATAGGACTTCATTATTGCTTCAGCAATGTTTCTTTTGACCAAGTCAGTTCTGGACACTGGTTTTAAGAAAATGGCATCATTTAAAGCATGCTTCTCCCAGATTAATTTGAATGTATGGAAATATGTACAGTATACTCTCACTAAGGAACACAATAAATCCTAATAATGAGAACAGACCAATAGCCAAGGTTTTTCATTTTGTTTCATTTAGAACACACACACACACACACACACACACACACACACACACACACACACACTTGTCCCACTGACTTTTACGTTGGAAGATGTGTTATTTGCTGTTTTATTTTAACCTAAATTTAACCAGAGAGTCTGACTAAGATTGAATTCTCTTGCGCAAAGAGAGGCCTGGAACACAGTGTAAAAGGATGTACAGAGCATACAAACGCAGCATTATTTAAATAACCTTTTTTAAAATAGGTATCTAGGTCTCCCTGGAAGTGCAGTTCGTTTTTAATAGTCTGCAGTGAGCTGTGTTTGCTGGAAAAGAGCAGTGGCTTGTCTGTGCGGCACGGAGACGCTGACTGCGTCCCTGGCTAAGCACACTTTACAGACCGCAGAGATGGGCAGCTGTATTTGTCCCTCTAAAACCCGCAGTAAAAAGGGATGAAGCGCATTAGCGTGTCTGCGCATTATCATAAGTGAATAATATACACACGTTTAAGCTCTGGGCTCCTGCTTTTGATGGGGTCACTCTGGAAATAATGAAGTTATTTCAGGAGCCGTCACGCACCGATGAGCCGGCCTCAGTTTCGCCAGGCCAGCGGGAGGAAGGAAGGCAGGAGGAGGCAGAGGCACGCGTGTGTGCGTGCGCGTGTGTGTGTGTGTGTGTGTGTGCGCGTGTGTGTGTGTGTGTGCGTGCGTGTGTGTGCGCGTGTGTGTGCGCGTGTATGCTGTGTGTGTGTGTGTGTGTGTATGCTGTGTGTGTGTGAGCATGTTTGCATGCGTGTGCCTGTGCGTATGTGTGTGCATGTGTGTGGGCGTGCCTGTGTGCGCGTGTGCGTGTGTGCGCGTGTGCGTGTGTGTGCGTGCGTGTGTGTGTGCGCGTGTGTGTGTGTGCGTGTGTGTATGCTGTGTGTGTGTGTGTGTGTGTGCATGTTTGCATGCGTGTGCCTGTGCGTATGTGTGTGTACGTGTGTGTGGGTGTGCCTGTGTGTGTGTGTGTGTGCATGTGTAATTGCATATGCGCTGTATGTGTATTCTTGCATACACGTGCATATTGTTGGTTTTTCAAAGTGTGCGTGCGTGTGTGCGTGTGTGTGCGCGTGTGTGTGCGCGTGTATGCTGTGTGTGTGTGTGTGTGTGTGTGTATGCTGTGTGTGTGTGAGCATGTTTGCATGCGTGTGCCTGTGCGTATGTGTGTGCATGTGTGTGGGCGTGCCTGTGTGCGCGTGTGTGTGTGCGTGTGTGTATGCTGTGTGTGTGTGTGTGTGTGCATGTTTGCATGCGTGTGCCTGTGCGTATGTGTGTGTACGTGTGTGTGGGTGTGCCTGTGTGTGTGTGTGTGTGCATGTGTAATTGCATATGCGCTGTATGTGTATTCTTGCATACACGTGCATATTGTTGGTTTTTCAAAGTGGAATACTCTGCACAATGCTGATTGTGTTTTCCTTTAACCGACATAGCATTATGGTGGAGTCACATGGGGTTTTTACTTGAATTCTGAAACAGTGACAGTGCATAGAGCTGGGTCATAAATTACAATTTGTATTAACACAGCAAAATGTCAAATAATGAGCATGTTTGTGTGAAACCAACAATATTTGCATTTGCAAGAGTGAGTGTGCGTTTATGTATGAGGTTGTGTGTGTGTGAGAGAGCGACAGAGAAAGAGAGAGTCTGTGAGAGGTAGAGACAGTGTGGGAGTGTGTGTGTGAGAGAGGATGAGAGTGAGTGAGAGAAAGAAAGTCTGTGAGAGGTAGAGATAGTGTAGGAGTGTGTGTGTGAGAGAGGGTGAGTGTGTGAGAGTGTGAGTGTGTGTGTGTGTGTGTGTGTGTGTGTCGTCTTGATCTTACGGTAATTCCTTCTCTATGCTGGGAAAGGGAGAGTGTCTGGCATAGAAGCAGAGCTCGGTGATTCAGCCCTTTTCTGCTGCAGGTCATCTGCACACTGTCTTCATGTGTCCCTGAGCAGGGAGGGAGGCTCCTGCTGAGGGGAGCCGGGACCTCGCTCTCACCCTGGTGTCACGCAGCTGTAGGGCCTCTCCACATGTCGCTAATTGGCACATTTTATATTTTATTACACACAGAGACACACACACACACACACACACACACACGCACAGGGGAGACATTGCTCAGAATAGCACGAGCTGAAGAGGGAAAATGTCTGTTGATGGATTTTTTCCAGAACGCTAAAATATTCCGTTGTACTTGACTGCAGGTATTTTCACAAACAAATGGTATAAGCCATAGACTATACAATATTTTAAGAGCAGGCACTTTAATTGTAATGCTAAACCAGTCCCAAAACATCTACAATCGATGCAAGGTAGCTGGTCGAAGCTGGTTGCTTCTTTTTAAAAATACACTCCGTGTGCCCTGATAATTCTCTTTCTGGGACAAATTACAAGGTTAAATCGTTAGTAGGGAGCTTCTTCAGGAAGTACTTTGCCTACATCCTGCACGTAATGCTATTCTGTCGATACAAGTCTTTTACTGGTTAATGGCATCTACAGTATCTGTCTCCACACAAACAGCAGGGCAATAGAAATGTCTTAAGTTAAGAATAATGACATGTTTACATGACAGTTGTGATGCCCTGTGCTGATTTTTTTTGATATGTCTGGAAATGCGTTTGGGTCTGTGGTTTATGACAGATTCTATGGATATTGTGTCTTTGATAAACAGGTTTTTAACTCACCATGGAGCTGGATGGGGACAGTATGTTCCTGGAAAATGGTTTGAAAATTCTAGGCCTACCATTGTAAGTATCGATATCGAAATGAGGCCGTTACAACACACAACGTTGGCCGTCTTACTGTAGTTCACACAATTTAAACAAGCTGTATTCCAAAGCAGTGCTACCCAATGTTTCCTAAATTATTTCATGTAACTTGGCCCTGTGTTTTTGCATTCATCTGAAGAGAACGTGGTCTTTCAAAATATTCACGCTGTGTGCACATTCATATCAGCAGTAGCTGAACACGCCAAACCTGCGTACGCACGCAACTTTTTCCTCTTCAGCCATTTGGAAAATCTCATTTAAGGATCTAATTTTGATAAGGTTTCAGCCCCCTTAGGCATTATCAGACCCCGCATTACCACCAGTGCTCATAAACACCGCGTACTGTAAGGATCTATGGTTTCACTGTTACCCCACGACTGAGGGTGCAAAGTATACAGTACGCTACTGGAGGAGCAGAGGCTGCTGTGCTGCATGTCATTAATTTCATAATGGACCTGACATCCAGGCTATTCTCCTGTGCTCGCTCATTAACAAACACTGTTTGGCACTGTCACTACACGCTGATAAATAAGGTTGACTTTTTATTGTGGATGAGCCAAGCATAAATGCACATATGCTAATAAAAGAATAAAGAGGGCAGCTTCCAGTAAACTCTTTATCTGACTTGGAAAGTCCACACTGTGCCTGGACATTAATGCAGGACCCTGTCTTCCTGTGTGTGCGTGTGTGTGTGCGTGTGTGCGTGTGTGTGTGCGTGCGTGCGTGTGTGCGTGCGTGTGTGTGTGCGTGCGTGCGTGTGTGTGTGCGTGCGTGCGTGTGTGCGTGTGTGCGTGTGTGCGTGTGTGCATGCGTGCGTCTTGTTTGCCAATTTTATGGTAATTTTGTTTTTTAGGAGCCTCTTGAAAATTCTCAGATTTTTTCTCACTACTTTGTTCAGCACCCCAGGTCACTTGGTATGAACAGCGCTACATAAAAACAAAACTGATTGATTGATTGATTGAATAAAGTGCAATATTGCACTGGCAAATGGAATTAAGAAAGCTGCTCTTTACAGAATTATTTTTTTAAATTCAGGATTTATACTTGGCAGTTATGATATACAGATTCTTCCTGTATTTTTGCACTGTTTCCAAGCGTTCACAGGGAATCTGAATTCAGCATGCTTAGCAGTGAATATGGCATGCGGTCCTGCCAGCGTCTTGCACACTGAGGCTGCTCGGCCACCTCCAGGGCTAGTTTTTGACAGCACTTATATTTCTCTAGCAGGAAGCTAAACGCTTTGCCCTGACTACCCACCCTGCATAGCACAGTTGACAGAGTGGAGCAGCGGATGGGAAAATAACTGTGTACAGAATCTTCCGTGAAATATACGGAGGGGGGAGTGGACATTGAGTGAAGGTGTTTCCATCGTAAATATATAGCTGTATAAATTGATATAAAATATATGTAATATTTAAAATAAACGTCTCACAAAAAAGGATGGGTCAAAAAATGTATGTGACATAACCGATTCATACAGACACTGACCCTCGAGCATTTATATCTGTCAGGTTTGCTGCTGGCACGTACGGTACTTCTGCAGTCGTCACCTGAAAGCACACATGGCCCAGAAATAGTTTTCCTGTGTTTTGTCCCCTCTTCTCTTTCTGAAGCCCTTCGGCACAGGACGTGGCTATTTTTAAAAAGCACAGAGAGTGAAGGATGGCTGATGCCGTAGGTATGGGCTGCATTATGCTGCTGTCCTGATAGGCTGATCTTAGAACACTGTGAGCTGGATGACTGATTGGGGCGATGGGCAGGATGAGTCATTACCGATATGCGAAAACAGTCCGTCAGCCTATCAGAATGCAACAGGCAAACATTTACTGCAGTTCAGTAATAAAGACACACATCTTTATTACGGAAAATAATCAAATATGGGTCTAACAACAGCAAATAACAAAAATAATAATAAATAATTAAACTATTATTGTTTTGTTGCTGTCATTGCTTTCATTGTTGCTAGTATTACTTGCTATTATTTTATTATTGTCTAGAAAATAAAATAAAAACAGTATTTACTGGAAATATCTCACCTAAAGAAAATCAAACAAATGCAAGATCATAGTTACATATTTGACTGCGGCCAGCGCATGCAGTTGATAACGTGTCGGTAAGCCTCCGTTTACTCGGTTGGCTATTTCCCGGCTCTTTTAAGTGATGTCGAGTTGCGGCTCCATTTTGTTTAGCCGTTTAAACAGCGTATCTGACCTGGGAAAGGGCTGAGGAGCATTAAAGCCCTCCACCTGCACGTGACCTGTCCCAGGATGCCTGCGTAATGGCTCCTTAGCCAAGAGACTGCTGACACCTCGGAGACCCGCGGCCCATGTTTGGTCTGGCAACCCGGAGAGGTGCGGGGGAGGGGGAAAACGCTGACTCACCCACGCTGGACTGCGAGCGATCCGAGCCGCTCTTTCTTCCTCCGTCGGACCTACGAATCAGAGATCGGCGCTGGTCAGCCAAAGATTCGCATTTCTCATACAGTCCATTCCTCAGGACTCAAAGCCAGTGTTTCCCTATGAATAAATTCATTCCTGCATAACATTTTGGCTGGACCTTTTATTCCAGAGCCAGCAGATTTTATTATAAGCGCGATTATGATGGCCAAAAACCCCACTGGTCTTTTTAGAGTTCGTTTCTGTGTTACGTTGTGTGTTTTTATGCTAGCTAATCCTGACCCTATCTTGCTCATCGGAGAGAAATAAAAGCAGGTGTAGATGAATAGGCAGTGATCAGTGAGGCGAGTGAATTCATACAGTAAGTATGAATCCATCGGTGTGGTGTGTAGTAGCAGTATACTTCTGGGGCTGAATTGCGATCTTGTCTCTTGAGGAGAGAGGGAGAGTAAATTGCGGGCGCTAAGGTGGCAGGGTCTTGGACAGCGCCGTGCACTGCTCCCGGTTATCCTCGTATATCCTACCGGAGATCTTTAGCCTTGCGTAGAGGTCCGAGCTTCGCTTTGAGCGGCCAGACCCTCAAAATGCAACATCTGCATGCATTCTGGGCTGTGCTGCCGGGACCATGCAGGATGGGATGGGATGCGTATAACTGGTGCGTGGGCAGGTTTGGCCAAAGAGAGTCTCGCAGTTCTACTGAGACCATTGTACTACACCCCTCACCTCTATCTTGTATTTTTTACAATTGGTCCGGTGTGTTATTTTTCAGACATTTTGATTATGTTGGTTATTTCTGGTGGCACTTCAGCGTGACACCTTTGATGAAATTTCTTTCTGATCATTGAGTCTGACCGCGGCCTCCACTCGAGGGCCAGTGTCTGCTCTGCTGCAGTCAGTGGGATCACGCAGACCTGCTGGTCACTTTACCGTGACTTTGATCAAGATGAATTGTCTGTTGACCAAAGACCAATGGCTGTTGGATTAAAATAAGCTACACAAGTCTGTGCGGGCACAAATTGAATTTCATTTAGCTCTACATCTGTGTATTCCGGTTCAAATAAATATAGTCGGCCATCAAAGTGAAGAGGCCCGACAACATCCTTGTAATAGTCTGATGAATAATCAGCTGGTGCAACATGTTCGGGATTTGGATTTTGGGCATCTTACAAAGGTAATTGACGTTAAAGGTTTTGAGGAGCTTGCTAGAGAAATTGACTCTTCCGCAGTGAATGTGGCAGATGTCATTCTGTCCATCATTGTACTGAAAAATAATGTGCTGCTTCGTAAATGTAATGTATGTGAAACGTCTAAGAATATCATGCTGGCGCAGGTCATGGTGTGAAGCGGTCAGAATGCATTCTTCTGGAAGCAGTTGAGAACAGATTCAGACACATTGAATCAGAGCTCATTCACTGTGTGACCACAACAACAATATAACAATAATGCTGTTAATAATAATAATAATAATAATAATAATAATAATAATACCAATACTACTACTACTACTACTACTACTAATAATAATAATAATAATAATGAAAGTCAATTAATTAATCTGTAACCTATAGAGCAAATAGACAATCTCATGTTTTCTTTGTTACCTGTTGCTTTAAAAAAATAAAAAATAAAAAACATAAAAAATCGACTGATTTGGCTTTGAAAAATTGGCGACCAGAATCGGCCATAAAAATTAATGATAGGTGCACCCCTAGTATAAAGTGTAGTTTTGGTTTAATATAATAAGGTTTAATATTTTCAAATTTGTAGTCATTGCATTATATTACATACACAACAGTTCTACCCTGTTCAACAAAGTAATTTCAGGTACAGTTATATTCATGACCAAGTTTGTGTGATGTGATCAAAAAATATATGAAATTACATTTTTCATAACAGATTTTCCACATTGTTTGGAGCTTCACCTTTAAGCCCAGCAAAATGTTTAGTTTTACATCAATCTGATGGCATACTCTAAACTCTAATGCTGTACGTACTGTCTCTCCTGTACTTCTATTCACTCCAGGAATCTGCACAGGAGGAGATCGAGCCCCTTTAATGAGATTCATTGTGGAGTTAATCTGTAATGATCCCGTAAAATTTACAGACTGACTCTTTCTTTCCCTCCGGACCGTTTTGGGGTTCAATGTTTCAGTTCCATTCACTTTAGAGCTTCACTCTGGAGACACTGAAAGTGATTCAGTGTGCCTCTCCAAAGAGCCATGTTTTCAAAACCAGCCCACCCGCTGCCCGATCCCCCCACACGCGACCCCCCCCCCCCCACCACCACCACACACACACACACACACACACACTTTTCCTAATGATGATTTCATTTATTTAGTTGAATGCCTTTCTGTGAATAAATTGAATTTTACCACCTTTTCATGCGTCAACAGCAAGACTGAGTTACGTTTATTACCATTATCATGAAATACCACGATGACATAATTATGTTTGTGCGTTAAGTATTCAATAATCTTTTTTTTTCACAAAATGGGGCAGTAGTTATATTGTGTGCAATTTAATTGATTACTGTTGATTAGTGAACCTGTCATGCATGGTCTTTATTGCTGCATTGATATGAAAAGTACCTGTTTTGAAGTGGCACACAGGCAAAATGCCATTTAAGCCTACTGAATCTAATAGAATCCAACAATGCAAGGTCTATTCAGAAATATGCCTGTCCTCCATTTTTTGCAACAGCAGTTTTATTCTCTCTTGTCACCCGTGTTCTCCGAGTGGAGGGAAAACAGTGAGCTTAGGAATGAAATCGCAAAAAAGGAGATGCTGAAAAAGAGCAGAAAACCAGCCACTTCCAGAGTATTCTTAACATCTGCTGACACAATGCTACCAGCTCTGTCTGTTTGCGCTGTGGCAGAGTGGAACACTTTAATCCTGAATATCTTTTCATACCTACTCAGTTCCAGCCCCTGAATAACAATGCTTGTGCCTTTTTTAAGCATTTTGTGTCACACTGGCCACTGCTAAGAGTCCCAATTGTCAAATAGTTATTTATATTTTACTGCACTGTGCGTTCATTTGTCATTTGCTTATCAACTTGGAAAATAGTCAACACCAATTTATTCTTTGTTTTAAATTTACAGGATTACAGAAAAATATTGAGAGACGAGGTATTATAGGGGAATACTCAAAGGAAATATGTTATGTTGGACAAATTCTCAACTTCATCTTTGTAGTCAATCTGGATTCCAGACAACGCGCACAAAAACCTGCAACTACACCGCCTGTGAATTTTTAAGAATTTTGGCTCTACACCCCCCCCCCCCCCCCCCCCAACCGATTTTTCATGGCCCTACTCTAATCTAATCACTGCGGTATTACTGTGTCTGCAGAACGAGGCTCACAATGGCCCGTTTCTGAATTCCTGTGGAATGCAGTTCTTGACAGCCTCTCTGTTAGGGCAATCCCAGAGCAAAATGCACTGCTTTCAGAGGAAGTGCATCCTGTAATGTTGCCAGTAGTCTCTCTCTCTCTCTCGCTCAGAATTACGACTGCGTTTGAGAAGTCAGGAAGTGCCCTGGAGCGTATGTGCAGTCGCAGGAAAAGGCTGCCCTTAGCCATCAGCGCCTGAGGGGAAAACACACTGCCATTTCTGAGCCATTACTGAGGTCACTGCGCTCTTGTCAATCAAGGTTAACTTGATTTGAACACTTTCAAATCAAGCTTATTCCAGCATAAAACTCCCTGAAATGCATTATTCTGAAATATATTTGTGTTTCTGTCAAGGGAGTAAATAATCAAGGGAATAAATAGTCCAAATAATAATATTAGTAATATTAGTTAATTAATGTATATCATTGTAAATTATAAAATAATTTACATAAAATATAATATAAATATAATATAAAAGATATTACCAGAACAGATTATTTTCCGAATACAAAATAAGAAATGAAACAGAAAAAGGATATAAAGTAAAAACAGAGTAAAAAATGGTTTATGAATTTGCAATATATTAAACTTAGGTTTGACACATGAAAAAATATGTTTTTAGTGTAGCAAATGCAAGTCCTGTTGCACATTTAACTATACAAGGCACACTGTGAAATACACTGGCTTGGGTTCACTGTACAGCAGCTCCATTGTATTGACACTGTAAATATAAATCAATTGTACATAAGCTAAAACCCCAAATATGGCTCATAAAGATGGTAGAGGACACTCTTGTGTCCTTTTTTTCACATTTTTAACACATCTTATCATGACATGGAGATTGCGATGAGCCACCATAGAATTTAGGAGTATAGAATTTCACATTTCTTTGAAACATTGTTTCTCCCTGTCCGTGCCATCAGGCCTCTGTGGCTCATTCCGAATGCTGCTGCTGGCCTGATCTGCAGCCTCCCCAGGCCCCCGCCATGTCACTCCCCTTCTCATCCCCCTCCACGAGCCGCCGATTTCAGCCCACGTCAGATTCAGAACCTTAGTGCTAGCACGTCGGGGCAGCTACAGGGGAAGGTCAGTTATACCTTTACAAGAGCCCGGGCTCTCTGTCAGCAACCTCTGGGAACCTAGCCCCCCTCCCTCCCCCCACCCACCGCGCGGCTGCTCTTCCTGGTCACGTCTCCTGCCTGCGCTGGCCCCTCGGTGATGGAATGAGCTTCCCACGCTGGTCAGGGCAGCAGAAATCTTCCGACGCGTGATGACCCGCCTCCTCAGACTGAACCACGGCTCCCCTGCCCGTTAGCAATGCTCTTTCTTTCTGTTTGGATAGCCTTTTGTGATAGTGACAAAATATGTATAGCTGTGTAAAGATATGATAACTTTACAGTAACATACTGGATATAGTGATTTTGTTTACAATATTTTGTATGGTGTGTTCGGCTAACTTTATGCTTAGCTATTATGAATATAATTTATAATATATAATGTAATTTCCTGGTGATGTCTCAGTTTTTTTTCCCCAGAGATTACACAACATTGATGTTCTTCACTTTTGTAAGCCGCTCTAGACAAGAGTGTCTCTGAAGTCATTCTAACGTAATGGTAATGCAAGCATCAGCAGGTTGAAGGTTTGTTTCCCTGGTGAACAAGCTGTGAGATTACCTGTGCCATTATTCTGGGTTGCTACCTTAGCTGAGGTCCAGAACGGTGAAAGAATGTAAGGTGTGCAATTTAGGACTGATGAGTGGATCTGCCAAGTGAACATATAAGGCCGTAAAAACATATGAAATGTCCCAGTTACACATACCCCAATAGTAATAGTCATTTCTTAATGCGGGGCGATAGACTCCGCCCACAGTAAGGCCTGGGCCCGGAGCGGGGTGCGAGCCGTGAGGGCGTGTCACGCGCCCGTCTCCCCCCCGCCGCGTGGACTCCGCTCGCCGAGCGAGCTCCCTGGCGCCCGCGCTCATTGTGCCGCAGTCAGGAAGAGTGATCTGGGCTTTCAGCCCAGGAGAGAGCGAGCGAGAGCGAGGGAGCGAGTGAGAGAAAGGCCGAGAGGGAGAGAGACGGGGGGCGGGCGGGCGGGGGGGGGGAGGCTGAGGCCTTGGCAGGCGGCAGCGGCGGCGGAAGAACGGCACGAGCCACCAGCCCTGCCCTTTGTGCTCCTGTGTACACAGTTAGAGACCCTATTGAGCCGCGGGATGGTGCCAGCCACCGACACCACCGCCCCGCTCGCTCTCCCTGCGAGACGCAGAGAGAGAGAGAGAATTAGCTGCGGATTGTTCGCTGCAGAGAGGGCCTAAAATCCATCCGGTGTCGGCCGAATCGGCGGCTGTGGCTCAGTGAAGCCTGCCAGCGCAGGGAAACGAGGGCAATTCTGTCCACGCCGTCCCCTCGTACACTGCGTAGTGAGCCACATCCAGTCCACTCTCCAGAACACAGTGACCTACATCCGCTACAGAAGTATCGCAGCTACAAAGGAAAGCATTGTACTAGCAACCTGGGCTTCGTTAATTAGATATATGGTGGTTCTTACTTTTGTCCTACTTCGGCCTACACGCTACGAAGTGTCCTTAGCGTCAAACTCCTCCGAATACAAAACTATTCAGAATGAATGACATGCACACACTCCACTACATCCAGTATGTTACGCTACATTACTCAGGGGCAGAACAAACAGGAAAACTGACCTGGAAGTGCAGGCCATGTGGAAGAGGGGGGAGGGTGCCTGATTCTCGATGCCTGATGCCCAACAGTAGCACAGCGGTGTGATGGGTGTGATATTTTTTTGAAGAATAAGAGCTGTCCTTCAGGGTTTTGAGTTGATGCAAGCTGATACAGCTAGCTAACGGAGGGAGATGAGGAGGGTGACATGGCTGAGTCTGGGGAGGTTGTAGGTCAGAAGAGCGGCAGCGTTCTGAATGAGCTGCAAGGCTCTGATGGCCGAGGCAGGAAGGCCACCAGGGAGGAGGGGTTTGGCGTTGTGTTCTTCACGTGTTCTTCTCATTGGTTAACATTCATTTTAAACCTGCAGGCTTCTGTTGATAGAAACGCTTGAATTATATTGATTAAAAAATACTGACCCCTTTTATTCAAATTGGTCTATTAAGTACCAGCTTTCAAACACAATATATATATAATAATGGGTTTAAGCCATCTTAATTGGTCAAGGAGATTGTATAATTTCAATTATAACCTTAATTTTCATGACAGTACTCTGTCAGACTGTAAAACTGATGTAACACCTAATTACATTTGAACTAATTACTGTAAGAATATATTTCTGTCTGTAGATTAATTCATTGGATTTACCCAGATTAGTCCAGGATTTTCTATTTTAAATTATTAATCAATTAAACCTGAGTAATGGCCATATTTTCTGTGATTCTTTGGGACCGTGTTTTAGGAATAGTAAGGAATACGCAAAGGAACTGGGCAGGAGTCTTCACAAATAAAAATAAATAAATGAATAAATTCTATATTCCAAGTTACTTAAAAACATACTTTAAATGCACTTTCTGGCAGCCTAACGCCATCTCTCCATTTCAGTGGTGTACTATGGAATCGCATTATGGTGGTTTTTTTAGCGGACTTTGATATTTGTGTTATAGTGTATATTTAAAAATAGCCAAATTGCAACACACATAATCAAGGCATATAATATATTTCGATTTTTGGTCCTACTGTGTGAGCTAAGGTATGCAGCGATGTCGCACTTTCAGTTGATTCTGCTGCAGAAGTGGACGTACGCTGCACGTTGGCCTTGTGTGTGCGCAGCTAGTTTCTGCTGAAACAAACAGAAGCTGTTGTGGAAATAACGAGCGGGGGAAAAGGCGAGTCCATGTCAAAGAAGCGTGACCCGCCGGACATGTGGTGACACAGATGGCCCGCTGGCCTGTCCGGGGGAACGTCTGTCTCGTCACCGGAATCTTCCAGAAACAATCGCAGTTATCCTGGAACGTGACGTGCGGACTTTTCCCCATCACGCTGTTTGACTGGCGTCTGGCACTGCTGCCGCTGGGAGAGGCTTGTGTTTGCTGCATGAGGCCAAGCTGCTTAAACATGCCACAGAACAAGCAAAGCACCGTTCATTTTACGTCAATGTCGCACTGTTTCTAGTGATACGACTAATACAATGACTAAATAATAATGACAGTAATAATAGTAACAATAAAAAATATATCATAAAATAATAATAATAACAGTGCTATTATTATCAGGAAAATGCTGCAGATGAAGGCCCATGGTTTTCTTTGATTATTACTATTTTTCTTCCTCCAATTTTGTTCTATTATTGTGCTGTCTGACTTTAATATAAACACTCTTTCCGCATTGAAGTTACATTCTAATGTCTGCTCCGATACTGTATTTATTCTTACAGGCACATTCAAATCGGCATTACATTGTCAAATAACGTCACTGAAACAATGGAGCATCCTCACCATTTAATAATAATAATAATAATAATAATAATAATAATAATAAATGAATAACCAAAAATACATTTTTGAGGCTTTTGAGGACATCCCAGTGTTCTTTCACTCACTCTGTGTTTCCTTGCATTTTAATGAGAGGGTAAAGCACATCCTCCAATCAGTGGGTGGCAGCAGGGAGAGACCAAATTGCAGCAGACAGAGGGTACTGGAGAAGGGATCGTCAGAGATGGGAAAGGCTGTCCCTGCTTCCCGCTCCCCCTGCTCTCGCCACCCTGAGTGGTACGAGCCGGTAGCCTACAAAGCACCCCTCCCCATGTGTCCCCCTCTGTTCTCCGTGCCAGGGTGTAGCAGCTGATCCGATTCTCCAGCAGAGGAACGCGTGCGAGGCAGAGAGAGGGAGAGAGGGAGAGAGTGAGAGAGCGAGAGAGGGAGAGAGGGAGAGAGAGACTTCAGGTGTCAGCGCCCGGAAGCCGCTGAGCGCACGCTGTCGCCATGCCGCCGGGCCGTCGACGCCGCCGTCCGCGCAGCGAGGTGAGTCCGAGGGCTGCCTGCGTCCGCACGCGCTCCGTCCCACCTGCTCGCCCACCCCCCCCCTTCCCCCGCCGGCGTTCCCTCCGCTCCGTACTCCGCACGCGGCGCGGGCGACGCCGCCTCAGCCGCCCTCGCCGCCGCCGCCGCACGCGTAGCCTCGCCGTTAATCGCCGCGTACCACGCCTCGCGTCGCCTGCACCTCCCCCCCCCCGCGCGCGCGCGCCCAGAGTCGCCAGACAAAGGTGCCACTCTGCAGCCTGCCACCACAGCCCTCCCTGACAAAGTTGGGTGCCTTGCCAGCGCCCAGGGCATCGCAGTCTGTCGGATGCTTTTTTAACAGAAACGAGTTTCGCTGTGCGCGTGTGTGTGTGTGTGTGAGCGCGCGGCCGTTTGCGTGTTCGTCTGTGCGTCTCTACTCGAGGTGATATAATAAAAAACAATCGTCCCTAAAGGAATTTAGAACAAATTGGATAAACGGGGGGTCGACTGCTCGCAGACAGGGGAAGCGCTTGCTGGGCATAATCAATTTCTAATGCTGTGACAAGCCTCTGTCACAAAATTATTATGCAACCCCCAGAGACAAAGAGCTGATTTACGCCGGATGGAATGCGTGTGTGTGCTTGTGTGCGCGTGTGTGTTTGAGCACGCTATACGTGTGCTCCTGTGTCCGTGTGAGTGTGTGAGAGTGCACGTGCTTCATTCATTTTACAATGGAAGCAGTGATGCCCATTTTGATCTCATTTATCCTTAACAAGAGACTTACTCTGAGTCATTTCCTGATCGCTTAAATCTCTAAGGTACCACAAGAAAGTTTTTTTTTCTTTTCTTTCTTTCCTTTTTTAAAATGTCACTTGCTATGTCATTTTTCATTTCCAGCACTGGGAAACCTGGGCTCTGAGAGGAATACTCCAGCGACGTGTCTCGCGCAGTCAGAGATGTATAAAGTCTGGTAGGAGCGAGGCGCTCTGCGCGTGCGTGCTTATTGGCCGAGGCAGAGACGCGCTGAAAGGACTCTGTGACTCCTGGAGGCCCGCCCCGGCCGTAAAGATGGAGGTCAGGAAGATGTTCTCTCTTTTTTTTGCGCCTGCGTGTAGGAGCAGGACCTTGTATCGTCGCTGCCGACTTTTGCGACCCCGCCCTGCCCGTGCCCACCACCCTGCCCCTGCTCCCGCCCCCTTGCGGAGCTGCAGCGCAGCGCAGAGTCTGTGGGGGGCGCTGCTCTCTTTGCCAGCCTGTCTGAGCTTGTCTGAGCTGGGCGTCTGCTTGCTGTCAGCGTTCTGGCCCGCCTTTCCTGTCGGGGAAGAGGAGCCGTAGGAGGCCTCTGCATATTGGAAATTACAGCCGTATATGGAAACACACACACACACACATGCATGCGCACACACACACACACACACACACACACCATAGTCACAGAAGCGTCGGACAAGGAAGCCTACTCCCGTACCTCTCCGTCCAATTAGCAATTGGCTGGCATGCATTCACACAGGAAACATGGGAAGGCTATTGTGTGCAACCTCCCCCCCCCACCCCCCCATTACCTGAACCCCCACCCTCCACCCACTCGCCCACCCTCCCCAGCATCCCAGAGAGCAGTGCTGCGTGAGCATCAGCATCATTTTCACGTATCGAGTAACCACAAGGAAAAGCAACGTACTTTAATGTGTGTCAGAGTTCTCGACAAAGAGGATGATTTTCATGGAGCACGGAGCTGTTCAGCTATTGTTCTGTAACGGTGTGTGGTAAATTCCCCTTCCTCACTGCCTATAAGGAGTTATGCTTCATCCGTTACATGCTGCTCAATCAAAAGTGAACATTATTACTGAACAGAAGTTCTCATGAACTAGGCTGCATAAAAGAGGCCTTCTTCGTTTGCACTGTATTGAGTTTAGGGGTCTAGGAGCGGAATACTGAGAGACGATATTCCAGCGAAAGGCTGATTTCTTGCTTTGGTCTGGGTGGCAGTTAAATGGCTTGTTCCTTGGGAGGTGCCTGTTAGGGATGACAGACAGACAGGCTGAGGGCCTGCGCTCCAAAGGGCCCTCCCCCTCCCCTTCTGTCGCCGCTCACTGAGCTGGCTGATTCTGGCTCCGTGGGCACCCTGACACAGTGATCAATTCAATCAAGAAAGCCCGAGCTTAAGCTATAATCGAGAGCCCAGGGCAATTTCCCGCTAGCATGCTAATATGCGCAGGAACTATACGAATGCCTGTATAATCAACACGTACGGCCGTGTTTTTTTCCCATGGGGTCGCAGAATGTTTTCTCTTTTCTTTTCTTTTTTTAAATGATGAAACGCCTCCCGTATGACAGAACGCTCCAAACTTCCCCGCCGAGCCCGCGTCTGCTAGGCAGGGACCTTGACAAAGAAAATGATCTTCACGCGCTACGGACGATCCCGCTGCGCTAATGCTCGGCACCTTGCGCTAGGCGGGGGGAGCACAATGGAAGCTCACTCTCGCGGGGGACATCGGGGGAAGCGCGGTCCAGGCTGGAGCCGAGGGCTCTTCCGCCGGGCTGTCACGAGTCGCGACTGAAAAATGAAGCAGCTAATGATGTTTATTTTTTAAATGCCATCAGATATTTCATTTCGTAATGGTGCATTTCTGTACCATTGCTAATGAGCTTATGAAGACAACGTGATTAAAATCATTGTACGTGAGGCTAAGATTTGGTTTGACAGAATTCAGAAAACATTGAATTTCTATACATCATTGTCTCCAATTAGCTTTTATTCATCAGCAAAATGTGTTTCATAAACGCCGTAGGACAGCAGCGCTATTATCGTTAGCATAATTGTGATACTACAGTTATCTTTTGAAAATATATATTGTGTCCATTCCAACACCACATGTTGAATTCTTCCATCATTCTTGAAATTATCAGCCAGATACCAATGCTACACTTTAACACGCACACACACACACACACACACACACACACTTTACATTATAAGTATCACTGGAAATACGTTTTTAAAAGTCATTCTCTTTCAGACAGCGATAGCAGAGATACTGTAAATGTCCTGGAGATGCTGATATTTGAGGGCTGTTAGAAATCAGAATATTTGATGCCAGGCCCTGCAGATTGGGATCTGACCTTGCCCAAATTTCTCTACTGTCGCATTCTTTTGGTCTCTCCGCACACCATGGAGTCATTCTGCAAATGCCAGTTTGGCACAGGATCTCAGCATCGATCCATTACTCAGTTTGTACACAATATGCACAGTGTTATAAATGGCTGAAAAGCCTAGGGTGTGGCACTTTGCAGCACCAAACCCAGCCATACAAGGTATGAAGCAGCTGTAGTTGTATCCAGTTGAACCTATTCTAAGATATACATGTTGTGTTACAGCCAGCTTAAATTTGCCACAAACCACACAATTCACAGTAAGATGCACAGCAATGTAAGATGTTTCATAATCTTCATAGCATATAGGATACATATACGTTTTAGCAATCTGTTGCATTGCAACCTGGTTAAATTAAATTTAGGCATTGATACAATATGAATGTGCTATATTACTGTATGTCTTAAGCAGCTGTTTATCACAAGTCTTTAAAAAAAAAAAAAATTCCCATTAGAGGATACAAATAATATTGATATGTTGAAATAGCTAGCCAGTGTAAGCGTTTGATATTTATACTTTGTCTAAAAAAGGAACAAATCAATTGTATATTTCTAGTGATATTAGAAAGTATGAAATCTCAGACGGAAGTTATTTTGCATTTTTCTTTTCATTTTCATGTTTTATCAACCGGTTCAAATGCGTAAATTTGCAGCACCTAATTGTTAAAGAAGCGCATTTCCTACTATGATTATGCATTCATTTTAACATGTCAAAAATAAAGGCCTGGATTGAATCAACATTTTTCATTAACTATAACTTGCAAATGGCTGCATGTTAGTTTTCTGAACTAACAGTTGGGTGGTTCATAAATCACCAGAAATAACTCTCCAAACTGTCTATGTGGGAAAATGTTAAAAACCTGCATTTACTTTTAAGTTGAAGTTAAGGATAAATATTTTGAAAGATTTCAGAAAAGTTTGAAATATTGCTTCTACTAAATTAAAGAAACAATAACTGTAGAATAGAACACAGGCTTCGAATATGTGAAAATGAATAGTGACTAAATTGTAAAGCATACCATTACATGAATTTCTTTTAAAAGGTTCTTTATTGTGCATGTTTACAATTACCTGTGTGGCTTGTATACGTTCAACGTATGCTAGATATCAGAAATAAACGTCAAATTTTCTCTGATCAAGTTAAATTTTTAATGAGCAACATATAATAAAACATATAATAAATACAAATCATATGAAACTGGACACAATGAAAGGGTGAGAGCTGTTTTGTTTAGGAAAGATAAACCCCTTTTGTTCTCAATGGAAGAGTTGGTAACAATGACAGTTAGACTGAGCTGAATGGCATTTATGTCATTTGACTGTTGTCAGGGATTTGCTGTTGGAATTTAAAATGCAGTAAACTGAAATAGATTAACTTGTTTCAATGCAAAGATCTCAAAAAATATGCAACTGGACAGAAATAAACTGAGTTTTTACTTATAATAAATAATGTGTTTTACTTTAATTAAACAGACATAATTTGAGTAAATTTACATGTTTTTCTTTTTTAAATTACTGTTCTCGTGTTCATCTACTGTTTTTTCTTGAATGAGAATCAGGCACAGTTATAATTATACATCCTTTTAAATGACAATTTATCCACAAAAGGGTGTAAATGAAGAAAATGACACTATTAATAAAATTAGTTACATTTTTATAGAAAACAAAAGACATTCTATATATGGTTACCAAATAAATTCTAACAGTGCAAACCAAATGGACAATTTTACAATTGTAACAACTGTGCAAATTGCCTGCAATTAACTAGAAGCTATAGGATTTGTAATTTTTAGCATCAAAAAGAAAGAAAAAGAACAATTCCGATTCAGATGGTAATTTTGGGTTCCTGCATGTGGCTTAGGAACAATGCCGAGCGATATGCTTCAGCGAGATTAGCTGCCCGTTTTCAAATTGTTTTCTACAATTTCAATTAACGAGGAATTTATCATACACATTGGAATAAAGCTTGGGCGCAAAAAAAATGCGGCATCACCAGATTCATTTAGGCTGTTTTTTTTATCATTCATTCCTGCAAGCGAGCATTTTACTAGATCACAAGCTGTTAACTTGTATGCGGTAGATAATGGAATCTTTGCCTTTTGCTGGGTGTAGGCAGAACGGAGACAAAGGCTTTCCATGAAGCGAGTGTCAGAATCACATTCGCAGTGATGCATGGTCTGGCTTTCTGCGTCCATGCCGCCCATATAAATTACATGTTAATCATATAGAACAGACGAAGGTTCTCCCAGAATAGGATGCAATTCTGGGCCGTCAATAAGATCTGGTTTGTAATTAGTGACTAGGGGAGATAGTACGTCGATAGCGCCCAAGCACTTTGTAATTTGGTTATTACCAACAGCATCTGGTGTCTGGAGCGCTGTACTTGAGTAGCTGTCTCTGTCCAATGTATGGATGTGTGTGTGTGTGTTTTAAAATATTTTTTGTTAAATTATACGGTTTTCGTGTGTGCAGGTGTGCGCTTGCAAGTATGCGCGCGCGCGCTCATGAATGAGTATGTCCTTTAGGCCTCTTGTACGTGGAGTATATTGTATGATAGCGTTTTATTTGGGTACGTTCACATTCTTTGGTATTCATCTGTATGCGTGCGTGTGTACATATGTTACTTTTTTAAATTTGTGTTTTGATAATACTGTGGTGTGTACATGCGTCCAGGTTTCTGTGTACGTCTGTGTGGGGGGGAGGGGGGGGGAGAGAGATTATGTGAATGTGCACGTCTGAAAATTTATTGTGGGCCTGTTAGGTTGAATTGTATGTGAATCGCACTGTAAGACTATGTCAGACAAGTGCCTTTGTGCATTATTCGTTCATTCTGTGTGTGCGTATGCGTGTGTGTGCGTTCGTACATGTGTGTATGTGCGTGTGTTAGTATCTATGCACTGTGCTTGTGTGTGTGCATGCGTGTTTGTATCTGTGCTTGTGTTTGTGTGTGCATGTGTATGTGTAATTGTGTGTGTGTGTGTTAGTATTTGTGTTTGTGTTTATGTGCGTGTGTGCGTGCATGTGTGTGTGTTTGTGTGTGTGTGTATGTGTTAGTATCTGTGCTTGTATTTATGTGTGTGTGTGCGTGCGTGCGCGCGTGTGTGTGTGTGCATGCTTGTGTGTGTGTATGTGCATGTGTGTATGTGTATGTGTGTGTGTGGGCATGCGTGCGCGTGTGTGTATGTGTATGTGTTAGTATTTGTGCTTGTGTTTATGTGCGTGTGCGTGCGTGTGTGTGTATGTGTATGTGCGTGTGTGTGCGTGTGCGCATGTGTGTGCGTGTATGTGTGTATGTGTGTGTGTGGGCATGCGTGTGTGTGTGTGTGTGGGCATGCGTGTGCGTGTGTGTATGTGTATGTGTTAGTATTTTGTGCTTGTGTTTATGTGCGTGTGCGTGCGTGCGCGCGCGTGTGTGTGTATGTGCGTGTGTGTGTGTGTGGGCATGCGTGTGTGTGTGTGTAAGACAGCACACAGACGGAGAGGCAGACCCAAGCACCTTCCCATTGATCGGATTCCTGCTCTCCCGGAATTAATGATGCTTTCTCAGCTAGCACCTGACCCGCTGTCGGCTGCGGCTCAAATAAACATCTGCATCAGGACCCCGGCTGCCGTGGGTAACCCTGTCTGCAGCAGGAGGGAAGTTTGTGTGCTGTCAGCCCTAACCTCCATTTTGTGTGAAAGCGCTCTCTTCCAATTCGGCTTCCTCTCTGTCTTCATAAAGGGGCAGCACATATATGGCAGCCTGGGTTCTTCTCTAACCAAAAAAAAGCCCCGGAACCATATCTACAAAGCTCTACATGAACTTAACACATTGCATTGAAGATGGTATCTGGGTGTGTACAGAATCAAAAATATTTTATTTTCTGTTGACTGTTTATGATCTTGCGTTCTCTCCCTAGTTAGTGTTTGTTAAAAATGGCTGTCTGTCATCCCTATGATATGTTTAAGACCAAACTGGACTTGATATATTTGCGGAGGTGATTTTTCTCCCTTATTACGAGCAACACACTATGGTTAGAGAGAGAAGTTCACGTGATACGTGGAATTATTCCGATTGCCTTTGTGCTTTTACTAAAAATGGTTTTAAAAAAAATACCAGAAATGTCCAGAAATGTGAGGAGAATGAAGAGAGAAAAGGGAGGAGGAGTCTGGGTGGAGAGACGCAGAAAGCCTTTGTCAGACGGTTTACTTTATCGGCGGTGTTTTACGGCTGCGTGATTGATCCTGCAGTCGAAACAGTTTGGGCTATAAAAAGCGAGCGGGGGCTGGGAGATTGAGAGCGAGGGCTCTTCAGTCGGCGGCGGAGTGCGACATGCTTTCTGTCTCGTGACTTCCGATGATTCCCCATATCAAAGCAGTAAAGCTGCCCCTATTCAACATAATGGAGCCATTAACATCTATTAATAATGCAGCCAGGGGTAAGTATCTGGAACTGCGGCTCTCTGGGGGGCTCCAGAAACAGACGTGAGCTATATCTTCCGCCATTCGATGGCTGCCGGGGGTCAGAGGTCGCTGCGGTACCCGTTTGCCGTCTAATTTTAGAGCGTCTCTCCGCTGTGTTATAGATGCCTGCTGTGTGTACGTTTCTGTGCATATGTTTGTGTCTGCTTCCGTGGGTAGAAGAGAGAAAGGGAGAATGTGTGGGACATGGAAAGGTGTGTGCACATGGCTGTGTGTGTGTGCACGCATGTGCATGTGTGTGTGTGTGTGCGGCCATGTGTGTGTGCGTCTGTGTGTGTGAAATTGTGTGTATATGTATGTGTGTATGGAAGAAAGTAGGGTTGCACTGAATATGTGAGAGAGTGAATGGGGTACTGTGTGTGTGTGTGTGTGTGAGAGCGTGCTTCTGTGTCTGTGTGTGCATTTGTGGTAGTGTGCTACCAGAAATTGGCACATAGCAGTGGCACGTGCAGTCCCTCTAGGTGGCGACAGAGAATCTGCCTCCATTCTTGACTGCTCCTCCTTGTACCTGTCCCTTCTGACAGGAAACAGGAAGGTGTGGGCGGGGTCAGCAACCCTATTATGTGGGGGGTGCACTCTGTCCAAAGGAGAGCTGACAGTTCCTCCACTTCTGGACATAGTTTTTCCTCAATGCTGCTTTGATGCTGTGTCATAGGCAGGGTATGCAGTCTTCTTATGCATGTGCAATCTGAGTTGTTTAGTTGTGCCATACAAACCCATAAATAGCTAAATGCCACAGATAGTGCTCTCAAGGAAGATTGAATTTGTCAGTGTTCAGAATGCCAGTGCGACAGTTTCACTTGCATTTTACAATGCAAAGATGTTTTTGCATGGTTTTGCTTAATGGGATAAGAAATCCTTTGTTTCCAGTTTGTTCATCATTTTAGCTCAGATGCATTTTTAATGTCATTGTAATGTGCTTTTACATGAGGGTTAGAGTGAAAGAAGGCATTAATCCCACCTAGAATCCAGCTCATAAAATCATGTGTTCTCTGAAAACCCGGTTTACATAATAATGTAACAATGCATGCCTTAATGCAGAGTATAAACAGAATAATTGAACTGTTAAAACTTTGGTGAAAATCCACAAATATTTACCATTTGCCCTATATTTTAAGATACAAGAAATTAAAAATATGTCCCAGAAGGAACAGTCAGTAAAACGTATCTTAGAATGTTTGTTTGAGCTATTTTAAGAAACTATTGAAATAACTTTTGTAATTATGCCACGGGTGGTCATTAAATTTATTTGAATTTTCCTTGTTGTTCTTTATTTTCCTATTTTGACATTGTTGTTTACAGTGGGGATACATAAATTTCTATCCCAAATAGTCCTTAGTGACATATTCTCCTTGGTTGTAAAAGCTAATGGTGTTGAAAAGGGATATGTTATATGGGATGTTTTTTAATGCTTTCTGATATGAATATATTTTCTCTCTGTGATGCTGATCAGCAGAGATAAGCAACATTAAAAAGCAAAGTGCAACAACATAATCCAAGATAAATGAATCTGATATTAAATGTAGGCATTAACACTATCAATTCCGTAATGTAAAAAAATTATTGGAAAGGAGACTACCTGTGTAACCATGACCCGTCCTTTTAAATTTCACACTGAGTGTCGCCTAGTGGCACCTTTAAGGTTCTGTATCTGTTGTTGTACAAATTGCACATATCTGGTGCGCTGTCCTCTTTCTGGAGAGACTCCTGGACACTCCTGACATCTCCTGAGTGACAGCCTGAGTGATAATTCAGGCTGAGGAGGAGACTTGTCAGAGCTTGTGGCTGCTCTTCGTGGCGAGCAGGCTGTTTAAACGCTGCACTTGATGCTGGAGTGGCATGACGAGCGCTGCTCCTTATGGAACTCGGACTGGCTCCTACGCTCGTACCAGAGAGCGGCCCAGCCTTATGGAACTCGGGCTGGTTCCTACACGCTCACGAGAGAGCGGCCCAGCTTTAGGGAACTCGGGCTGGCTCCTACGCTCGTACTAGAGAGCGGCCCAGTTTTAGGGACCTCGGGCTGGATCTTACGCACTTACGAGAGAGCTACTGAGTTTTTTGGAACTCGGGCTGGTTCCTATGCACTTAGGAGAGAGCAGCTGAGCTTTAGAGAACTCAAGCTGGTTCCTACACGCTTATGAGAGAGCGGCCCAGCTTTAGGGAACTCGGGCTGAATCTCACGCACTTACGAGAAAGCTACTGAGCTTTATGGAACTCAGCCTGGCTCCTACGCTCTTACGAGAAAGCAGCTGAGCTTTATGGAACTCAGCCTGGCTCCTACGCTCTTACGAGAAAGCAGCTGAGCTTTATGGAACTCAGCCTGGCTCCTACGCTCGTATGAGAGAGCGGCCCAGCTTTAGGGAACTCAGCCTGGCTCTTACACGCTTATGAGAGAGCAGCTGAGCTTTATGGAACTCGGGCTGGCTCTTACACGCTTACGAGAGAGCTACTGAGCTTTATGGAACTCGGGCTGGCTCCTACGCGCTTACGAGAAAGCGGGCGAGCTTTATGGAACTTGGGCTGGCTCCTACGCTCGTATGAGAGAGCAGCCCAGCTTTAGAGAACTCGGGCTGGTTCCTACGCGCTCACGAGAAAGCGGGCGAGCTTTATGGAACTCGGGCTGGCTCCTACACGCTTACGAGAAAGCGGGCGAGCTTTATGGAACTCGGGCTGGCTCCTACGCGCTTACGAGCGTAGCTTTATCAGGCTGGCTTCTACGGTACGTGCCTTTGCCGCAGACCTGGGAGGGCCATTAAAAAGCGCCATCAGCCAGAGGACGGCTGGAGGTGAGCTCGCTCTCAGGGCGGGGCGCTCGCCTCCTGCCACGAACCGTGTCCCCGCGCGACCTCGCCGCCTTGTCGCGTCCGGGTGAGCGGTGGGGGAGGGCGGTGGGGGGTGGAGCAGGGGGAGGCAGGGTTGAAATAGAGAAAGGCTCCAGACGGGAGCATGAGGCGCCCCAGGCTGCGGGGAGCAGGCTCACCCCCGGTTTTACAGTCCAGGGGAGATGAGGACAGCAGACTGAGCAGATCGTTCAGCTGATCAGCATTACATCCCAATATGTATCTGCTCAGCAGATCTCCTCTTCCAAAGCATCTCACAACGCTTTCTCTTAAGCCTCCAGAGTTCATATTATATTTTGTAACACACGCACACACACATAGCTTAGATGTTTGCCTGGTTTTACATCCGGATTTTTCCTTGAAACGACTTTCACAATTACACATAGCTCTACCTTGCATTTACAGGCATTAAATACATTTGAACCTCAGGTCCCCTCAGGTCTTTTGTCCAGAGCCCTAACTCTTACTGTGCATTCCTGGCAAGCGGAGATCTGATCACAGACACAAAGGCTGGGCCTTATCCAGGCCCGGACATTTCCTCTGGCTGTCTCATTAATCTTCGGCGGTGAAAAAAGGAACGCACTGTTTTCCGCGTCTGCCATTTCCTAAACAATGGTCCTCGATGTGTGGCCCTTTCAAGTCGGTGGTAATTTATTTCTATTTGACTCCCTGTCTGGTGACTCATGACAATAGGACGGGCAACCCGGTGATAGAAATGGCGACCGCGCTGAAAGCCCGTTTCGTCTTCAGCACCGCGGCCCGAGCGTCAGGGAGAAACGTTGTGGCGTTTGTTCTGAGGGCTGTATGAACGTGGCGGTCTGACATGATGCCGGCATTGAAACTGCCGGTTAGACCTAAGGGGACAAGCTTAAATTGTAGCGGCTATCACCTATCACCTTTGTTTTTTTTTTTGTGATGTTGTGAGAAAGCTGTGCGTTAGCTGACATTGTCTCCTGAGTGACAGCGCGAGTGTGCGGCTGAAGGACAGCTGTAAATAAACCCTCTGCTCTTGCGTGCATCCTCAAACCGAGCAGCGCCAGACGCTGATGGTGCTTCTGTAGCGTGTAGCGATCGGGTCAAGCGCAAAAATAAATGGCTTCTTTAGGATTTCAAATATCCGCATACAGCATTCGCCAATACCACTGCCCATCCTCTGCACGTTATGCCTCCCAGTTTGAGGTTACAGACCTCGAATGATTACATTTTTGTGTTAAAGTTATATTCAAATTGAAAAATGAGTTCAGTCTCTTAAATGATATTCCTCTGCTATCTGCTTAGTTATGAATTTGTTTTCATCATTTGTAAAGGGGACTGATCAAGCTGGAAATTGCAAACATGATGAATTAAAATCAATAATAAATTTGGCCTGTACTAATTTTTGTTATAACAATAAAGGGCTGTGGGCAAGATGACAAAAAGTACTATTACCTGACTTGTGTTGGTGATTTATCATTTAAGCAGTTGAATTGGCTTCTTAGTATTGATTTGCTTAGAAATTTCAGCAGTTGCTTCTGAGGTTTTGTATGAAATAATTGCTTGAGCATTCATCCATTCTCTCAATGCAATGCAAATTATATTTACCATGATTTTAAAATGGCAGTGAAATACTGAAAAGGGAGGGGCCTCTGTGACAGAAGAGCACTTCACAAACATGCGTGTTCTGTGCTTAATGGAACTGAGCACAGATAATATTGTGGATGGCTTCTTTTTGCAAACAGGAATTTTTAATGTCAAAAGTTTTTATTTTTTATTTAGTTAGAATTTGTCCATGTGAGTACACTGGGAGGCCAGATTCAAAACTGGGGCGGGGTTGGGACGCTATGACTTTGAGGGACATCCTGAAAGATCACAGGCCACACAAGACACTGAAATATGTGCAAAACTGCGCATTGAATTTAATACTGGACAGCATTCCAGTACATGGGTAGCATTGCTAATACCGTTAGCATTGTGACATTGCGAGCGCTGGACTGTGGAGGGGGGCAAGTGGGGGGGGGGGGGGGGGGGGTGGACGTGTCCAATTTGACAGGGTACTTCACCTCATTTGGCCTTTCAAATGTCCAGCTGTAGAAATAGGTTCCACATCATGTACAAACGCAAACATTGTATGTTATCCTTCTCAGGGGTGTCTCCGCTAAGCAAATAAACTGTGTAATGTACTGTATAAGCCAATCAAAATGCCATTATGAAATCCCGGGCCTGGTAATAATGTGCGTAGCGGGAGAAAGATTAACGTTCTTCTCGCACCCGGTGCTAACGTGCTTTATTGCCCCTCTTTGTGCTCGTGTGCCTTTGGAGGGGCTGAATATAAATCATCTTGCATTGTCTCCGTTTGAAAAATGCATATCCGAGACATGCGATGGAAACGTATTTTGAAATATTGCTGATCGCTGGAATGGGGTTTCTGGGATTACTCCCCTGCAGTAAGTAATAATGTGACTTTCAGTAGGGCCGGGGTGAGAGGGGGCTGCAGGGGTTCAGGGCCTGGTGGTGAGGGAAACACCTCAGTTACCCATACCGAATCCTTACAACTTAGAGGTTTAAGCTGCACAAAAAATATCTTCATTAAATCTCAGGGTGAATCTTTGTAGTAAAGGAGGCGACGGGCGTTTGAGTTTCTTTTCTCAGCTGCGGAGACCTCTGCGGCTTTGCTTTCTGTCCGCATTGCCATTTTAATAGGTACTCCAGGGTCACAACTTGCGCTATTATCCCTAAAAGCCAAACCGTAACAGGCTGTGTAAGAAACAGCCCCGCTGGTAGAGATCTGCTTCATCTGTTTATGTTAGTGCGCCGCTACCTCCGACATTAATATCAATTGGAGATCACCGTCAAAAGGGAGGCTCCATTCAGACGATGAGCCTGCTTCCCAGAAAATTATGTGCCACAGTCTGCCAGCCTCTGGTGTAAGTAACTTTGAAGATGCCCCTTTGGAGCAATCGGTTACAATAAGCAGAAACCATCATTGCAAGAAGTCATTTCTCATTGTTCTGGAAGACGCCACAATGGCGTTACATAACAGTGCCTCTTCCACGCGGAAAACAAGAGCAACTTGGTGGTTCCTCACACTGTAGTGAAGGAAATGGAGGAAGTGGGGAATTCTTTGAGAACGCAACAAACAAAGAATATGACACATATTGCACCCGTGGGTCTGCCTTCAGACTCTCAGACAAGTTTCTGCACGATGACAACCTCTCAGCTGGTGCCCGGTTTCAAATTGATTTCACACCAGCCTTTCAGAGCTGGGGATTTATCAGTGTTGGGGGAGGGGGGGGGAGATGGGGGTCACACATTTAGCAGCAAAAGCATTTAAAAAAAATTATTTAAAACCAATACCTAGCTCGATGCGTACAATTTCAGAGAATTCTAAAATACATAATGTTTCACAGGATATTTTAATGCTGCATTCAAATTTGTAAATGTCTCATCTCATTTTTTTAAATGTGCTTAAACGTGTCCTACAAAAAAATACATGCTTAATATTACATACTGTAAATGAGCGAATATTAATAAATACAGAGATAATTGTGACATATTCTGATTTATAGGTATGTACTCCTAACATGTAGAATTTCTTAATTTGACTTACTGAAAACATGACTTTTCAACAAGGTTAGCTGCGCGGCTAACTGTGCGACGCTCGTGGGCGTGAGAGCGGGAGGCGCTGAGCGTGCGGGCGAACCCCTGCGGAGGGGAGAAACGCCTCTCTGCCAGCAGCGGGGAAAGGGCAGGACGGAGAGCGGGCTGCTCCAGCGGGAGATTATCACAGCCCCGCTTAATCCAGCTCTCCTCTCTCCCTCCCTCCGTCTGCCAGACAGATTACAGTCTAACGCCAGGCAGGGGCTAGCAGGTATGCTAAGGGTAGATAATACAAAAAAGCAGAAAGGTGCCCATTAACGGATCGACGAGGGTCCAAAGGCGGAGGAGTGGAGGCTTGAGGTGGGAGGGGTGCGTTGCATGGGGTGGGGGCGGCCGATTGTCGGACTGCTCGCAGATGAAATCGGAAGGCGCGTCCTCTCCCTCGTTCCCGTTCATCATTTACCCACAAACCCTTTCTCGACTGCCGCGTGAGACATGGGCATCTGGGGGTGGCAGACACAGAGCCGAGGGTAGAATCCACTAGCCTCAGCCTCAGCCTGCACTGGCAGGAGTTACCCTGAACACAATTCACCTGACTGCGTTAGTTTTATGCCCTATTAGAATGTATCTGCTCTGTTCTGTCAGCTTTATATACTACATATTACGCATAGGGGAAGAGAGGCATTATTTATTTAGGCTGTGCATGACTGTGTTTTATATTTCTGTGCTAAATCAAAACCATAATAAATATTCTTAGTAATGCATAATGGTGCCATTATTGTATTTTGGCCAGTGCTTTGTTTAAGCCCAAGCAATCAGAAATGAAAATCAGTGATTAATCAGGAGCATGATAGTTTTCACAATGACCGTAGAATTTCAAGTGGAATTTGAAAATTGTAATGCGTAATGTGAATACCAGTAAACAGTTCACTGCTGGGAATGGCTTATGTCTGTTGGAATTTGTAATGGCAAACAGCGAAAATTAACAGTCAAAGCTACAACATTAAATACTGTTCAAATGCTGACATTCAATCATGCCACATCGCTAACAATCTACAAGTGAAAAATAACTGTAAATAGCTGAGTTAAAAAAAAAAAATGAAATTCCAGGCATAAAACACTATAACTAGTTACAATGCTCAAATACAGTACTCATATATTAATTTATACACCCTGTGTGTGTGTGTGTGTGTGTGTGCGTGCGTGTGTGTGTGTATGATACAAAAAATGCAGGCTTGTTACTTAGCGAGACTCAACATTTGAGTCAACAAATTCAATTACAACCACCAGTGCGCAACAATGAATTTGATAGACTATTTAATATGCTAGCCATTGAAGGAGATTAGTTGAGTAGATAATGTAGATAATTATTTTCACCTAGACCCTGTTTCCAATATTTATACTATACACAGTGTAAGCAAAACTATAGGGATCTTTTTTATTTTAATTTTATTTTTTTAGCTTTTGGTGAATTCAAAATCCCTTGTTTTATATAATTCATTTTGTTTCAAATCAATCATCCCATTTCCCTGAACTCAATTTCCTACCACTGGTAGCCTGTTATTCAGTAGTTCATTCAAACAGAAACCAGGTGTTGGCTGTCTGCTGGTATGGCTAAGAGTGCACTGGTACAGACAGGTGAATGCAAGAGATGAGTTGTGGGACAGGTATGGTCAATGATGAATCAGTAATGGCAGTAATTATGAGTGATATATTGCTATTAGTGTAGGTAAAGACTACAATATGATAACGTTGAGTGATAGAAACCACAGTGCGGGCTTCTTCTGTATTAAATGGGTAGATTTATGTTCTTACTGAAATGGAAGCCTCTCACTAATTACATTTAAAAAGTGAATTCCTCCATAAAATTAGGGTGAGTGGTATATTTTATGGATCATGTGGAGAATTGATCACAAATCTTTATAAAATATCATCTATGAAGCATAATCTGTGAAACGTAGTCTCCGTTATCCCCCTAATTAAGGAAGGTTTTATTTTTTATCAACGGTGATCAAGCACAGGCTTTGATGCGAATAAATTCTAGTTTGGTATCTCTGTTTATTTTTCCTGAAATCCCGAGATAATTGTTGCCGTTTTACATTTCATTAAGAAGCGTGTCAGGTTGAGTACACCCCATAGTCCTCTGCATCTGCGTTAAAGGGGAAAATAGGCTCTGATTCAACCGCAGGAGTTTATTCATTACGTCAAGTAGTCATGAGAGGAAGTGATTCTGCTCAGTCATCTTTTCTGTCAATAGGTCAACGATAAACAATGGCAGTAGATTAAGATGCCAGGCAACAGAAGTCTAGCGGTCTACGGAGCTCTACACTCCACTCAGTGGGAATAATCACAGCTGTTTTTACATCTATCGAGTGCGTGTTTGGAATGTAAGATTAATGGGCTCCACTGTCTCTCTGAAAGGGGTTTCACAAATGTCTGTGCGTCAGGTGCTCAGCCTGGAAGCCCGTTCAGTGATTTCCAGAGCTGTGGCAGCATCTTTGGTCTTCTGTCACCAGAGACGGTTCTACTGTATTCAGCACTACTGTAGCTTTTCAGCAGGAGAAGTGAACCACAGGAAACAAACCCGACTGAATAATAACATGAACTCAGGGGCTTTGTTGCAAGCTTTCCTGTGTGTTTTCCTTCTCCCTGTGTATACGCATATATAAAAAATACCGGCCTGAATTCAATCAACATTTTTGTCCATAACATAATTAATGCTGCAGTAAATGCAAATGCTGGTTTGTTTTAGTACGCACAGTTTGATTAATTACATTTCTGACTGCGACTGTTTTCCCTCATCATAAAAAAGGGACATTTATTTCACTCTGAGCCACAGTTTCCTGTACTGTATGTGTTCAGATTTGTCCAGAGAAAAGAGCAGAGTGAGATTAAAAAGCGCCCCACGGTTCCTGAGATAGTAGACCGCAGCCGCTCTTCACAAGATCATCCTGTCACACGACTGCAGGCTTGGCCGGCCCAGCAGGCTGCAGACTGGCTAAGCTGTCGGAGTTTGACATCTCCCTGGCACCACAGCAGCAGGGTTCTGTCCTACACTGACCCAGAGCTGCGGGGACACAGCTATGGCTCCCATTAGGGCACAAATTGGTTTCCATGAGAAAGTCTGGTCTGCTTTTCCACAGGCCATTTTGCCCACTATGCTCAGCGAACACAGGGCAGCCCAAAGATAAGGTCCCTTTAGGCGATAGGCGATCCAAAATGGAGGACAGGCCAGATATTATGTCATATCTTGAGCTTATGACTTTTGTCATTTCTGACACTATGAGAATTGTGGTGATTATATAGTAACATAGCTACTAGTGAAAACCTGCATTTTTACTGGAAATGCAACATCTGACAGACGGCGCATAGCAGATTTTCTTGGCTGCAAATCGCCCTTATCGTGGTAAATGCAGGTCCTATTACTGTGCAATATGAATCATAAGCTGAAAGTACCAAATCTTTTGGTTTACAATTACTTTCATTATCGTCCATTTGGAGACCAGAGTGCATTATCTGTTTTCCTCTTTCATTCTGTAGTGTGAACATTTTGCCCCTACTTTACAGTTTAAAGCTCAGACAAGATAAGCGATGGTGCAAAGATGGTGAAATGTAATGCATTTGGTAGCCACTCTGAATGACATGGAAGTGCCATGGAAACCTGTGTTATTTTGCTGTGCATTTGATGACAGATGATGCACATTGAATCTGACAGCCTTGCATTGTGTGGCTTAGGTAAGGTAGGCTCTAGTGGGTTACGCGCTGTCTGTATTTAATGGACAATTTGGGTTTCAAGACATTTTGCACAGCATATTTGCAGAGCTTGCAAAGCTTAGCCCAGTAACTGGGAATCTTACTATATGTGGTATAACATTTAATTATGAAAGAAATATTGCAGTTGGGTCAACAATGTCAGATATGGACTTTTTAAAGCCCAAAAAAATTGAAAATAGGTGATTATGGGTATTCTGATTTGAAACCAACAAATGATTTTTAAAAAATCATTTACTCAAACTCAGCTTCATGCTATCAGAAAATGTAAAATTCATTAGGTATTTTTTGACCTGGATTAAATTTTTTTGCTGAAATGAATAATAACCTGAATGGTGGTTCTGAGGCACACATGTTTGAAGCACATATAAAAGGGAATCTAACCAATCACAATCTCACTAACACTATGCCAGTGTAAACACATCAACTGTATTGACAGATGTCTTTTGCTATTTGTTGCTTAGATATCTTGTTTGATTTTACTGCTTTGTGGTGCCTATACATTATTTATTTAGTTTCTTTGTACATCAGGTCATTTTAATCTATATTTATCTGTGGTTAATTCCTCCTTTCCTACAAAGCACATTTGTGATCAATAAGAAGTTACAAAAAAATCAATTGTAAAATCAAGGTAGAAAATGTGCATAATTTATCATTGTAGCCTTTAAGCCAAATAGATGTGCGTGTGTGTGTGTGTGTGTAGGTGTGCGTGTGAGTGTGTTTGTCTATACGTGTGTGCATGTGTGTGGTTTGTGTGAGTGCATGTAGATGTGTGTGCATATGTGGGTGAATGTGCGCGCGCGTGTGTGTGCGCGCGCACATATATGTGTGTGTGTGTGTGTATGTGAAACTGTGCCAGCTGTGTGCTCTCTCCCAGTCCTCTGTTCAGCACACACCAGGTCCCTGAATATTCATACTTTCTATTTAATTAAAGCTGCCATGGCTGCATTCACACAGACACTTTATTCAGACCCTAATCAGACAGACTGAAGGGGTCATTGAAAAACAGAAGTAAGTGTAGAATATTCCGTCTTAAATATTCATTATGGTCCTGAAAGGACAGGAGGAGATGTTTCAGATTAGAGGAGCCAGGCCTTTGTTAGAGGAATGAAAGTGACTTTTAATAGAGCCGTCTGCCATGAAATTCATCATCAACGGCATTTATTTTTCTCTTCAGCAAGTGTGACAGCCAATAAAAACAAAATGGAACCAAAAACCCTAAAAAACATTGACACACAGTGAACTGTACAGTATGTTCCACTCCATACAAACCCTGCGAACTGTGTCAAAAATATGCTGACGGCTACGCTGGTACCCAACAAACTCGAAGACCCCAGTTTTTACCCACGGTTTAGATTACGCAATAAATTCTCCAAGTCTCCTTTTTTCTTTTATAAAATGAGTCATATTTTTTTTTCCTTCTGTTCTCTGCAGCTCTGATGCAGGTGCTGCTGGGAAGGCCTGTGTGGGAAGGAGGCCAGAGACAAAGCATCCGTAAGAACTCGCAGCCTCCTGTAAGTAAAAAAAGACTCTAAGAAACAGCACCTATATACTGAGATTCCTCACTATTAAGTCCAAAATTATGCTTGGAATACACTGTATTTTTGGGGAATCATTATAAAATATCAGGTAACATCTAATAGGAAAAGATTCTAATATCCTGTTCCTGATTAGGCATATAAGGGGAAAGCAAGGGAGACACTGTTGGGGAGGAGTGGAGATTATTCTAGAATTCTGTGCCATTCATTTATTGCGCAACATGGGTCTGCAACACATTCAGATGTTACCTGTGCAGATGGATGATCAGTATCAGTCAAATAAAATTTGATCAACACATTTTGAATTAATTGCAGCAACCGCTGTAATAAAATTAATTGCATCAAATCATACATTACAATACAAAAAATAAATAACTGTTCCGACAAACATAGCACCAGCTTTGAGAAAAAAAAAAAAAAAAAAAAAAATCCCAGAGAAAAGAGGGAAAAATATACTCCTTCTGTGGAGGAAGAGAGGCTACTGCAGGAAGGATAAAAATCTTGGTGGGGGTCCAAGGACCAAGGCAATAACCCCCCCCCCCCCTCCCCCCCACGCCTCTGGCCTGGCATCCCACTGTACTCCATTAGAGCGTGGGGGCGCTGATTCGGTTTCGCCCCCTCCTGCTAATCCCGGGGTGTGAAAGAGCGGGACAAAGGCGGGCGGTGAAAGAGGCAGCGGGCCCCATTGTGCCGAGCGGGCCCCGAGCGGGCCCTGGCGGGGGCCGCCCCTGCCAATTACCCCTTTCAGGCGCCCGCGCGGCGGACGGGGGGCACGTGCCGTCGCTCTCCACCGCTCCGCGGGCTCTCCTGGCCCGTGCGAAACCTCCTAATCCTCCTTTAATTACAGCCCCCGCGCGCTGGGATTCCCCCACACCGCGGCGGCCAGAGCCAAAAACAGCGCTTTTAAACACGACTTCAGTGCGCAAAGGTTAATAAATTAATTCATTCATTAATGAAGGGTTCAAATTAATTTTGCAGTGTGTAGCTTGGTGGGGCTGTGTGTATTTAGAACTACTAAAAAAGCATCAGTGGATACTACAAATTATTGCAATAGACATTTTCTCTATTATAATATACACAAACAACTATAGTATTGCTCAAAAGTAAAAGTATTGAAGTAAGTATTTACTTAAATAATAATTGTATTTTCCTACTTAAAGCATTAAAATAAATAATCAACTTAAACCTTATGAAAAACCTTGATTCTAACTACAACAACAATTAGAAATTATTTGTGTTGAAATATAAATAACTTTTTTCTAGCTGCTATGTTGAAACTGTAAGTAACCAGCTAACAAGCTCATAGAAATCAGGTTTGGAATCTTGCTAAAGCTTTACGTCAAAAGACAGAAAAGCGTTATTTCCAGCGGGTACTCCGAATTATCGGAAGTGACACGAGCTGTGCGAGGCGCTACATAATCTGCTCTCACTTCTCCCCTGCTTTGTGCTCCTTTGTAATACAACGTTGCCATGGTACAGCAAAAATACTGAATCGCTAAAATGCCTTTGTGAGGTTGCCGCAGCCAGTGCAATATACGGCGATCTGTCGTTTTAATGCATTAGAGAACGATTTACTTACGCTTGAACATGTTGAAACATGAAGTACTCAAAACACAGTGAACACGAGATAAATAAAATTTACAAAGAAATAAAAACAAAACAATGATTTCACACATTTTTTAAATGCACTGTACACAATGCAACTACGCTATGTATACCTTATGAAACATTCTGAAAGAATCGAGTCAATTGTTTACAATAGTATTATTGTCTTATTATCTACTTTAATCGAGTACATTAATCAACTGCAGTGTGTGCGGTATTGCTGTTATTATAACATCCCTATTACAATGGAATTCAGAAATACTTTTGATAGGATTTTTTTTCAAATGATTTTGTACTATGCTTTCTATTGTACACTCAATATCAGTATATTTAAAATATATATTTGCTAAATACTGAAAAAGAGCTTCACCAGTGACTGATATATTGAAATATAGGGGACATATATAATAAATAAATCTCATGAAATTAAAGCATGTAGAGGTCTTAATATATTTAAATTCAGTGATCACATTTCTAATTTATGTTGTTTCATGATTTCTTATCGCAGCCCCGAACTAATCCTGCAATCGGTTTGTCACAATTGTCAGCAATGTAAAATTCCTACTGTAGGTTGTTCTACCTGTAGGAATACATGGAAAATGGAACATAAGTTGCACACGTTTCTGTGCAATAATGTTGAGTCATTGGTCCTCATTCTCATTTGATCGTAAACTGTGTATAAGAACATTTCCAAGAACATTTTGGCATTCATCATTTATTTCTTATCTGTATTTGTTCATGGCTGTTTCCTTATGCTAATCACATGAGCAGGATTGTGCATAAAATGTACAAACAGCCAGCATTCGTCATCTCATAAACCTGGATACGTACAAAAACAAAGGTCTGCACATGTGCCATGAATCCCATATTGGTTTTTCGTAGGAACATGTTAAAGAACCAAAGTAAGAGTAATTTAAGAAAAGCTTTGTGAATGAGGCCCTGAATGCACCTCTTATGATGTTTCAATGCAATGTCATAACACTTTAACTTCTCTGAACTGCCATTTAAAACCGTTGTCCAAAAAGAAAATGGTTCATTTCTTTGTGTAAAAAGTGGTCTTCCTCCAAAGTCAAGGACAATATGATATCCCTCTTTTCTGGCTAAGCATGAAAAATGTGCTTTATTCTGAGCATATAGCATGCCCATGAGACGGAGAGTCAAAAGCTGTTATCACCCACTTTTCAATATAATGAAGTATGATTACACCACACACACACACACACAAACGCACACACATGCACGCAAGCACACACACACATGCACACGCAGGCGTATACACACACACACATACACGCACACACGTACGCACACCTGTGCAAATGTGTAAGCTGGCATGGATATACATATTGCACAAGCACATGCATGTACATGGTCAAACGTGCACACACACACTCTTTTAAAAAGGATCAAGGGAAAAATGTACGGTATTTTATATTTTTGCCGCACTGCAACAGAAGCTTAAATTAATCTTTTGTGTTCCTAGAGCGTGCGTTTTTTTTAGCAGTCACAGTTAATGCGATGCCGAGAGCAAGGCTTGGTTGCATGTTGCTTTTACGGTGTCAGTTTGCGGTTATTTTCATTTCAGACATCAAGTCCCACATTTCACCACAGAAGGCATGGATTGTATATCTTTTAGGTGAGAGGATGGGGAGCCAGTGCTCTCTCGCCATGAGACACAGATGAGTGATACTTCAGAGGGAATTATAAAAATAATGAGATGTGTTTTTCAATTTTAAAAAATTATGCGCCCACAATTTCTTTCCATTTTCTTTTTTCCAAAAGTTTTTTTTCTAAAGAACTAAAATGAACTCCCTTGCAATTACATCCAGCTTGCGTACATTTTAAAACAACTGCATCATGTCTGCCAGAGAGTTACTGTACATTAGAGGATTCCAGTCGGGTCAGGCCTTTGGATTTACTGTGTATTTTCTAGCACTATACTGTATCTAAGATGAAAAGTCTCATAGTTAGCTAGATAAATTGGGGTTTACTTGTTATCATTTTTGTTATCATTCTGTTCTGTTCCTTTTTTTTTTTTTTTTTTTTTGATGCTCTACACCCAAAAGCTAGTTAGCAATTTTATGAATTTGTGAACACAGTTTCAGACCTGAATGCATGTTTTTGAAATATTCTACACATGGATGTCTGTCAACAATGTAAATAGATAGGTTAAATACTTTATAACGTGATTAACTTGACAATTGAAAGTTGACATTTTGCTTCCCAGAGAAATCTTGACAGCTTATTTCATAGTTTTATTTTGTTACTGTATTTCTGCCAGCTTTCTAGACTAGAACACACTGCACCAGTGTGATTCAGCTTGCCTTTAATGAATGGAGGTAAATTTCAATTTCAAGATGCTCTGATTGCTTGGCTTGATATGAGTCAAATGGGCCCACCCAGCACTGCTATTCTATTGGCTATTAAATATATTGAACTTGCGATACATATTGCCCTTTCTGCAGTGCTCAGTAATGAAACCCTTTAACCTGGAAGTATAAGCTTTGAACTTCTATCAGAGCAGCCCTCGTGTCAGTGCAAAAATGATTCATGTACTTCCTTTTTGAAGATGGCCTTCATGCCAACAGCTTAAAGGTTGTTTGTACTTGGAGCTTGTGCAGAGTCAATGGAGCTGATGAATAGCTCGCGTTAATATGGTATGTGGCTTGGTGCATAAAACTGTGTGTCGCAAACACCTGGCCTGCTCAGCCAATCACAGTGCTCAGCTAATCACAGTGCTCAGCTACTTTCTTCCTACTGATGTATTTAATTGCACTCATATCATACTTCTTGCTTATGATTCATTGCATGTGCAGGGGCGGCTGCCTTATGACAGATTCATGTAGCCTCATTCCCCTCTAATTGCACTGCACGGGGCCTTCGTGTTTTCAGCACACGGAATATCCGCCATTTCTGCTGTAGCACACTGCATACCGGGAGCACCTGTGCCAGCACAGGGAGAAGGTGATCGCGGTAATCCTAACCCAATTTGATACGCATTAAAGCACCGCACGGCACGCGGGTACGACAGCGAGCCGCGCGCGGTCTCGTGCGACGGCGGCGGGGCAGCATCGCAGGCATTTGTACATTTTGACAGCCTCGGTCTCGAACGGCGAAGTGCGGTGTCGAAGCCGGCTCTGTTTTACGCCGCCCGATGCGGGAGCGGGTTGGTCTTTCTCCGGGGGAGCCGGTCGGGGGGGGGGGGGGGGGGGGGGGAGGCGCGGTGTTTACCGTTAGACGTCTTATCAATCGCACAATGGACCCATATGTCTGTCTGCGCGCTGGCCGCCTCTCATTACAGGCCGTCGGCCGCCTCGCCCGCGCGGCTGTCAGAGCGCTGTCAAGGAACGCCGCTGCCTGGCAATTATGTGCATCTATTAAACTCCCCGCCATTGTTTCTAAACTTTGCGTTTTCAAAGACGGGCCGTCTGTACGAGCGCCGATTTGCTCGGGGGCGGGGGTGGGGGTGGGGGGGGTGGGTGGGTTTTGGGGTTTGGTGTTGGGGGGGGGAGTGTGGGGTGGTGGATGTGGGGGGGGGGGCGGGTGGGCGGTGTCTGGGAAAGACTAGCTCCTATCGCTGGATCTGCAGCACATCAGTACCAGCTGCCTGCTCTTCCGCTCCCCTCCCGGTGGATATAAATAGCGGTGAATAGACGGAGGAGCGCGGGTAAATGCGTCTGGCTGCCAGGAAATGTCTGCCGCTCCACACGGGAGCCGCTCGCAGGTGGCGTCCACGCCCTGCCTTCAGCGCAGCGTTAAAGGTGTGAGATCGCAGATCTGCCTCTCCTTGTGCACTCAGACACACACACACACACACACACATACACACACTCACACACACACACACACACACATACACACGCGCTCACTCACACACGCACACATACACGCACATACACACACACACATACACACGCGCTCACTCACACACGCACACATACACGCACATACACGCCCCCCCCACACACAGACACACACACGCACACACACACACGCACACACACACACACACACACACACACACAGCTCCTGTTGTTTTCTCTGTGGATGGCGGCTCTGCTGTGTGAGCTCGGGCAGAGCTGCAGGTAGACAGTGGAGGCTGGGAGCCTCTCAGTGATAAAGATGGGAAGGCACAGGCAGAAATGTCTGGCTGAAACAAAGGGCTTTTGCAGGATGTACTGTTGGCACTGCAATCCGTCCAGTGGGAAGAATCGTACAGCATTCATACAAATCCAGAGAGCTTGATTTTTAGCTTAGTACACCAACATCCTATCCACACCCAGCCCCCACCCAAACCCCCCAACAGGTAGGACATAACACTGGCAAGAAGGAGTTCCCCTTCAAATGTTTTTGCAATTATTATTCATGAAGAGGCTGGCTAAAATGCCTGGCTGCCCCCCCCCCCCCCCCCAAACACAACTATGTAAATATTATACACACACACACATACCAATGCATACACACAAACACATATCAAGTCTCCTGTGTACCGTGTGGGTATATGTGAGTATATTTTTGTGTGCGCGTGTGCATGTGTGGAGGTGCTGTTGGTAAACTGCAGCGGAAGCTCATGCGATAGAGGCAGAGCTCAGATTCCATTGTGCTCGTCTCTTTTGTTTTCCCGCTGTGCAGACACCTCTCTGGAAGCAAGCCCGCCATTGCGGCTCTGAAGGGGGAACAGTTTGAGCCGCGGTGTCAGGAACGCAGCTCCCAGGTGATCCACACGCAGAGAGGGCGCGAGTCCACCGATTCCATGTAAGAGAACGTCTGTCTGTGCGCGTTTGCGTGCCTGCGTACGTTTGTGCACGCAGTATATACTGTATGTGTCTGTGTGTTCATATGTGTGTCTGTGCATCGTGTGTATGTGTACAAACTGTGCATGTTTGCTTGTGCCTATTCGTGCGTGCCCATGTGTGTGTTTGTGTCCTTGTGTGAGTTTGTGTGTATGTGTGTGCATGCCATTAGAATAGGGTCGCTCAGTGTACATATTCCACAGGATCCTGTTACGTCTGTTTGTCCACTATTATATACCTCAAAGAAATGAGTGACAATGGACAGAGATCTCTGTGGATACTTAACTACCGGGAGGAAACCCCTTTAAATCGGAGTCTGGCCCTGCATGTCTATGATGGCGTATCGCGGACGGGAAGGTTTGTCATTTCGGTTTAGGTATTTTTTTAGTGACACTCTAAAGGCACAGCTGCAGGAAGACCCGGGCTGATTGCTGTGCTCCCCTATGTCCCCAGCTGGCCTAATAAACAGCCTATCCTACTGTATGTCCCATCCAGCAGAAAGTAATGAAGTTGGTATCTTTCTTGTGTTCCCCCGGTTTTTTTAAAACCATAAATTGCATATTATTATTTACTAGTAAAGATAATGAATCTTTTCAGTTTTTTGCCCATCATTTCTCCATCATGGGAATGCCCCCTCTTCATCCCACTTGACATCTGCAACTAAATTTGGAAGGGCTGGGTGTCTAAAGACGTGTGAAGAAAGGTTCCGCGGTTTAAGCCGGGAATCCTGGTACATCAATAACTGCTGCGCTCACAGATGGAAACAGCTTTTCGACGTGGTGAAAAATTGCATTTCCATCGCCTGTGCAATCCCTCACTGACAGCTGCAGAACTTGCGATATGATTGACTGTTTCTTCCTTAGTGAGGCTGCACGCTAGGCCTTCCCTCTCCCGTTACAAACCTGAAAACATAATATTTTTCCTCAACAAAGGGAAATTTAAACATAGAAACTGGAATGAAATCTCACATGAACAAACATGTCGCTTGTACAAAACCCATCAAAAATGTATTGTCTCAAGTTAATGTTATAAAATAAAAGGAAACCAAAAGAAGACTACCGCAGTATTGTTCTGAAAAGGTAGTCCCATTCACAGGAATAACTAGCTAAATTGTTGGAGATTAAAACATTTTCAAACTATCAAAATTATGGTCACGGTTTACTAAGTATATATACTATTCTATTCCATTATAAATTTTAAATATATTCATTTAAAACAATATAGTTATTAAGAGCTATTTGAAGTTTTTTTTAAGGCAATACATGGCTCATGACCAAAGTTCTTCATCATTCGATTATTCTTGTCACATCCGATACTTCTAGACACAATTCAATTTCCAGGCGTCTAGGCTGTTCCACACAAAAACCACTCCCTGAACGGACCATGCAAACACGCAGCGCATCGATTGGCAGGCATGGCCTCTACCCCCGGGAGATTAATCCCAAACGAGATGGCGTCCCGCGTCTGGGCCCGGTGCGCGATGAATCTTACAGGAGGCAACGGGCAGCAGGAACTTCATTACATTCAGTAAGCAAAGTTGAGGGATGTTTACATTCCGCTCAGCGAGCGGAGCCGCCTGGGAAGGGCGAGGTGGATGGACACGTCCGTCAGCGCAAACTGCAGGCCCCGGGGTTGGGGGGGTGGGGTTTTTGGGAGCGGTCCAGCGGGCCCCGGGGGGGGGGTGGGGGGTGGGGGGTGGGGGGCGGTCACGGTCAGCATGGGTCATTTCGCAGAGAGGCTCCTCTGCCATTCTGACCCCGGTACGCTCGCTTTTCCGGAACCTTCCCCGGCGTGACAGACAGCCTTCGCTTCATTCCGGTAGCTTCCGGGGCTTTGGCCTCCACCCTTTGCTCGCCCCCTCTTTCCGCCGCTTGTCATTGGCCCTCGGGTGTTCACATTCGCCATTCGGGAGGCGCCTCCGATGTGAATATATTACTTACCTGAGGCAAGCGTGTCAGTTACAGGAGGCGCCATTGCCCCCAGGAGTCAGGGATGAGTTAGTGGTCTACTGTACAGTGTTGTGAGCTGCGCACCGAACATAAACTCCTGAAGATGTACACCGTATGTTTTCAGAGCCTAATGTTTTGTGACCACCTCGAGACAAGTGCCATATACCAGACCAGCTTCACAAAGGCAGGCATAAATATATCGTATGAGAGATAAAGTGCCTACCAGACATTTGTACGGCCAGATCCTGGGTTGAACAAGGTGTTTTTAAGTAAGTTCAGTATTGGAAATATATCTGCTATATGAAATGCTACTGGAATCCCGTCTTACAGATGAGTAATGTGTTAAATAGAAGCTCTGTAACTGTCAGGAAGCCATCTGGAAGTCTGTCAGGAGCGTTTTTTTCGCCGTTCCGAAATATTCGGTGAAAAGATGCTGACTTGCCGCCCGCTGCAAGCAGACGATGGCGGTGAGGAAACTGCTTTCAGGAAGATGAATAAATTCACATAGAGATAAAGCGGCATCATCAATGACAATGACAGCATCTGTGCGACGTGCACTCTTTTGATGAAATATCACCCCGCTGTGCTTGTACGCATAGAATGTTTTGTGCCGTGGCGTAGCGAACACATACAAAACTGCAGAAGTCATCAATGTAAAATTATTCCTCCGCTCAGTCACATATTTTGTGTCGTAAAATGAAACGACAAGGACTCTGTCTTGAAGTGCTTCAGTCTCCCAGCATGCATTTCTTTCCCAGGCTTAGCTTTCTATGGTCCGCCTCTTCACTCCAACGTTTGCCACAGAATTACATTTCAGCTTTGAATGTGTGCAATCATTTAAATGCATATATATGCTAAGTGAGTGCAAATGAAGCTACAGTATCTAAAAATGGAAATAGCTGCTTGGAACGCGAGGGTTGCAGGACAAGGGGTGGGGCTATCCATAGCTCTATGCGACTGAAAAGGGTGGGGCAATGGATGGGTCCATCCAAATGAATTCTTCCAAAACTGTGTGTTTGCCCATGATACAATTAATCAATGTTCCTGTCATCAATGAGAGAGTGACCTAGTGGGCAAAAGCTGAAAGGAGCCTGGGTAGAAACCACTGTTTTGAGTTTCAGCAGCAACGCTACATTATCCATTACGATCGGGAACTAGCTATAGGCTATTTTGCAATAAAGTTAGATACACGCACTGAAATTTAAATTAATATAATTAGCCGGCTTGCTGGGTGCACAGTCTCAAGATTTTAACATCTGAATAAAAAATTGGCAGAGAAAGTGAGAATTCATCAAGCGTAGTTATGCAGTTAACCTTCAAAGAGCCTGCAGAACTTTACCCAGTGCGCATCTAAATATCCTAACTTCAAATATACAGAATGTACCAGTATAAAAGTTCCATTGCAGCATTATTGAAATAACATTATACACTCAGTGGCCAGTTTATTAGGTATACCTTCTTGCTAAAGTAAGTAGCCTGCTCTACCATTTCATGCGGTGGCAAATCAATATGTAAAGGATGTAGACATGGTAAAGAGGTTTAGTTGTTGTTGCAAATGGGTAAGACGCGTGATCTAAATGGCTTTGACCGTAATATGATTGTTGGTGCCAGATGCAGTGTTTCCAGCATTTCAGAAACAGCTGCCGTCCTGGGATTTTCAGGCACTATAATCGGTAGATTATAAAGTGAATTGTGCAATAAACACAAAACAAATTCTGAAAGTGACAGTTCTGCAGGCAGAAACACCTTGTTAATGACAGAGGTCAGAGAAGAATGACAGGCTCACAAATGGATTGGAAAAGTGTCGGCTGGTCTGACAAATGTTGATTTTTGCTGCAACGTGCTGATGGTGGGGTCAGAATTTGGCATAAACAGCATGAATCCATGGATCCATCCTGCCTTGTGTCAACAGCTCAGGCTGATAGTGGTGGTCCAGCGGTGTGGGGAATGTGTTCTTGGTGCACATTAGGTCTCTTAATACCAACTGAGCATCATTTCAGTGCCACAGCAAACCAAAGCATTGTTGCTGACCATGTGCATCCCTTTATGGCTACAGTCTAACCTTTTTCAAATGGATACTTCCAGCAGGATAATGTCACAAAGCACACTCAAGCTGGTTCCATGAACATGACAGCAATTTCAGTTTACCTCAATGGCTTGTACAGTCCCCAAATCTCAATTAAAAAGAACTTTAGGATGAGGTAGAACAGAGAGGTTTGCAGGATGAATGTGAGCTGAAAAATCTCTGGGAACTGCATAATATATTGGATTGAGTATATTGGATTGAAATTAAACAATGGATATGAGGTTAAGGCGCAGACCGTCAGCTTTTTAGACATTTTAATATTTAATGTATGAAATATGCAAAAGATATACAGTATATATGTGCTATTTTAATATTTGAAATATTTAATATTGTGCATAGAATTTGGGAACTTCTGCTACTCATCTCCTCTTAATCTCACAACATGGTGCACATACCTCTTAATCTGGCTTTCACATTTATCAGCCTGATATGTAGGGACTGACACATAATAACGTAAACAGAATTATGGTTAATCCTCATCAGTACGCACAGCATCAGAGTGGACTTGCTGGAAGGATGTGGATGCCCACAGTGAGCAGTCATCCAGTTTCATTCCTGCACTTTGGAACAGCACTTTGGAACACACACATTGTGTGCATTGAGAGGACCTGAGGGGGGAGATACAGCGTGTGACATCACAGAACTGGGCATGGTGTCCAGTGGACACACAAGCTTTAGGGGGGGGGGGGGGGGTGAGAATAAGCTAGCCTTTTCTTCACTTTATCTCCCCAGGGCTGACTCACCTTCCGGAAGCCCCCCCTAGACCCGCCCTCGAGTGTCCTCTGACAACCTGGTGCGACTTGGTGTAACTGGCCCCCCCCCCCTCCCCTCCCCCCTTCTGGAAGGCCTTGAAGAGTTGGACGCCAGGCGCAGGCACGGACATGGGCGTAGGTCACATCCAAAACTTTCCGCAGTTGTGGCGTCCTGAGACGGAGCCAGATCGAGCGCGGTGACATTCTCTGTCTGAAGGGCGCTGGCGGCGCTCCAGGCGCGCGGCTCGGCTCTCGCCGCGGTTTTAATTGAGACCGTAAAGAAGCTGTCGGCACGGACCCCCTCGCGTGGGCTTTGTCGCGGGGAGCTTGACCAGAGGGGCCGAAAGGACTGATAAAACGGGGATTAGACAGAAATGCGTTGCTGGGATATTATACGCTGCGTGACACGCTGAGCGGAGGAGGTTTTAGGGGGATTGACCCATCAGGGAGGGACGGACCAGACGCCGCGGCAAATTGCAGAATAATAGAGCTGCGGGAGTGGGGGGGGGGGGGGGGAGGAGGCGGCCATTTTGGTCAAAGTGCCGGTCGTTTCAGGAAACTGCTCCCAGCCGGGCACGGTTCAGAGCCCTCTGTGGAAGAGCTGACTGAAGAAGCACACACCTGCTGAATTCTCCTGTGTTAAGGTGAACATGCTTCACAGGTAATAAGCCTTTTCCGTCATCCTCAAAATTTAAGGTCTCTTTCACTAAATCGGTAAATATATTTGAGCTTGAAATTGATTTTATTCAAAACCTGATTACAGTGCCATTTAGGCCCGGGTCTACTTGAGACCTAGGCCTCAGTAAATATATTTATAAGAATAGGATATGGGTGTGTTTGAATAAGTGTGAGAGGATATCCTTTGTGCTGACTTTAACTTAAGTAAGGTCAATCCAGTCTTTGCTGTGCGGTACATTTTTATGTAAGGGCAAAAAAACAGATTTTTGATGCATTTTTTATGCTTCTTTTGGCAAGGTTTGTTCAAAGAATGGCGAAATATTAGCGGATATTAGACTCATCAAAGAGCAGCGAAATCCGTGCGTCCTCGGTCACACCCCTCAATCAAACGGCGCAGCTTTAATGCAGTTGAACCCCTTCCCCTCGTCCTTTTAATCCAAAGTCATTTCACTTGCAAAGTCAAACGTTAAGCCGCGATGCCTCTCAGTGTAATTACCAAACCCACAAGGGAGCAGCGCAGGTCAGCAGGCAAGGAGGAGGTGGAACAGGGGATTGTGGGTAGAGCCTGTCAGTCAGTGGCAGCAGGCGGCATTACGGGGGATCGGGGGAGACCCCCCCCCCATCCCCCGATCCCCCGGGCCGTCTCCGGAGGTGTCAGCTTTTCCCTTTTCTTCCCCCACGGCGGCAAGCCGAGGGCCCGTCCTCTAATCCGCCATTCCCCTGTCTGACAGCCTTAACAGCCCGGAAAAGCCCTCCGTCTCAGGCAGCCGAGGCGAGCGCTCTGGAGCACCGCCCCCCCAAGACCGGCGGCCGCAGCCTCAGAATTCCTGCACACCGTCAGATTATCGAAGACACGAGGCCTGTTCCTTCATCGCATGAACTATCATCCTTCCCCCGTTTACGCCACTGTCGTTGGCTTTTTCTCCTGGCACAGGCGGTTTCCTGTATTTTTTTTTTCGTGCATCAATTTGCGCTGGCACTTAAATATCGCGGTGGGTCCCAGCTTGTGGAAATAATTAGCACGTTCCGGTAAAACTGCCTGGCAACGTCTTCCAGGTCCGTGCCTCCCGATGGAAGCGCGTAAGCCCGCGACTCCTCTCCGCGAGCGAAATAAATCTCCCTCCACAGCACGGCCTCCCTCGCGCCCTCACGCTGAGCTCCGTGTGTCAGGGGTCAAGAGTACTCTTCTCTCTCTCGCCCCCCGCTCCCCCCACGCCCCCCGGAGACCCTGTTTCAGCTCCGCTCGGCTGAGAGATGACAGGCCGCCTGGCCGCGGCGCGTGTTGAAGCGTTCCCCCGCGGTCCCCGTGACCACCGCGAAGTGGTTCCCGCCCGTGTTTCGTCGGGTTCAGTGGCGGCAGCCAGTCGGTGAGCTAGCGTAGCGCCAGAGCACATATCGCCCATACAGTTGACTGTTTAGAACAGCCTCCATTTTCTCACGCACATTTCCCATAATTCTTGCCTGGTTTTCGTTCTTAAATCTCCAATGACCAATGGTGGTAATATACGTGTTCATGTTCCTGCTACTGACCTAAAAAAAGCCTCAGGAACTGGGAGCTGAGCTGCAAAATCAGGAGGCAGCCTAGGGCACAACATGGCTACAAACCCAAGGCCTTGACTGACAAACCACCCTTGATGAGACACAGCTGAGGCGCACTCTGGACTGTCACTCAAAGCGACGTGACTCTGCAGCTCTTTGTCGTGGAGTCACTGTGCAAATGGCTGTTGTGGTCTTAAGGTGGGTTATTCAGGAAACATTGATTTCCCAACCAAAGTGATTGACAGAGCAAATTCACAGGGACTTCAATGTGTCTGCAGAAATGTGTGTCTTATTTTTGCAAAAATAATAGGCCAGGAAGTGATTTACAATCAGTTGCCTATCTTAATTACTCAGATGTTGGCAGTTAGTTAAGAATGAGTGTGAAATGCTTACAGTTGCAAATATATGCTAAAAGACACAATGATTCAAGACTAACAGGGTTTGAATGTTTCTGGTAAAGAGGGTGATTAAAATAAGTGCAAATTTAAAAAAATCAATTGTATGGAGCTGCACGGCAAACAACAGCTTGCTAGTTCACTGTAGCTCTCCACACAGCATCTCGAGATACCCTTGACAAGTGATGCTCTACAAAATCAATATTTTGACAGTGAGACGATGTCGGGTGGGGGGTCTCGCACCCTTTCCTGTAGGCCCCTTGCCCCGCTCATTCTCTGCTTTCTCTGTTTTTACGTTCACCGCTCCCTCACATAGCACGAGTTCTGCTGTCTCGCAGCGCGGTCCTGTCCGTGGCGCTTCTTCCGCTAACTGCCCCGCCCGCTCCTCCCGTTTGGCCTGAGATGGTCTTTGGAACATTCCAGAACATTTGGTCAGCCATCATGCGAGCCAGGGCAGCTCTTATTATCTCATCAATTATCTAAGCCGGCAATTCTCAACTGGCAGCCCCTGGGCCTGTGGCCCAGACGGCTGTGTTCGACCCACCTGACCTAATACAATGGAGAATAATGGCTGCAGGTCGGAGAGGAGTTGGAGGGGGCAAAAATAAAATAACGGTTTTGTGGCTTGGGAAAAGAAACAACCTTTCTGGAAAAGGCAAAAACAAAACTATGCATTATAAGAGAAGTAACAAAATAATTTACTGATTAGGCGTAATAACAAGTGGGTGTGCACCCAAACTGTAGGCTCACAATCACGACTGTTTCCCCCATTGCATAACTTGCTTTTAGGAGCTTCTGAAAACCGACTTTCATAAACTTTGAATTATTGTATTTGCTAAGGCTGCTGGGTATTAGTAGCTGTCACATGACATGAAATGTGCAGTAGCATATTGTGATGTATTTTGAATACCTTGAATACCATGATGAGTTTTAATTAGACATCACTATTATTATTATTAGTTGTCATAGTGGTAGAGCCAGTCACAGGATAAATAAATTGTTCAGAATTGATTCAGCTCCAATAGAGATTTGCTAGGATAGAATGCACTCTGTCAGCCTTGATTTAACACCAGAGATTTTGGGGTGCATGCAGTGGTACTAGTTGTTGCACCATAGTTGTCTTGCAATTCTAGTTGTATCGCGGTGGGTATGCCAGTCACAGCAGAAGTGCTAGTAGCAGTCTTTTAAAATAAGGTAGATTCTCTGTCTACAGCACTCTCCAGAGGTTAGAGTTTTTGTGGTGGTGGTTTTTGTGGATCTTGCAACTGTTGGCATCAACAAAGACAGCAGAATCTGACCCCTTCCCCCATTAATTAACTGGACTCTGAGACGCTTAACGGCCTTAACGCGGGCCCAAACGAGCCGGCTCATCTGTATTTCTGCTTGTGTCTGCAGCCACGGAGCGCGCGGAGGCCCGGGGAGACGCAGGGCGAGCGGAGAGCCGGGTGCGGGGGGAAGAGGCCGCGGCCGCGGACGCGGCGGCGCACGGGCAAGCTGGCGGGGCGAGGCAGCTGGTGTTGTGAATCAGGCCGCCGCAGTGCAGGGCTCGGCTACTTCCCAACACCAGGGTCGCGCCCCGCCCCACTCACTTTCGCCCGACCTCACCTCACCGTGCGACCGGACAGGACGAGGCCACCCAGCGCAGCACGGACCCCTGCCAGGCCCGCTCACTGTCTCCTGGACCTCTGTTCAAAATGAGGCGCTGTCTTTAATATTTACTACGTGTGTCAAATGCCCAATACAGTTTATGATTCCACAGTGTAGCTGGTTTAGTCATTTTTACATAGGGCTTTGGAAAGGACTGTAGTCCAGAAAATTTACTTCACAGGGTTAGATAATTATGAGCCCCCTCCCTGACTCCAAATTGGTCAGGTGTTGGTTCTGCTTTGATGTTATTATCATGTGTGCCACATTACCAACAGTAAAAACTCACTTGAATAAGCCATAAAAATGAACAGCAAAATTTCCTTCAATTGTATAGTCATTGATGATTAATTTAAGACATATTTTCAAACAAGACTGATTTCTCTTTCCATTCATATATTTTCTCAAAATAAAAGTGACTGCTTTGTGGAAAATAGCATGCCATACCACTTACCATACCAAAATTGATCAGAAATAATTGGTATTTATATGGCCAATGGCTGGCTGTAATAGTGTACATATTTCTATGAAAATAAAAAGGCATGTAACAAGCAAAATTAACCAGTAATTTCACTATTTCACCAGTGAGACCACTACTTTCTTTGGACAAATGTGACTTAAATTGAGTTTTTTTTTAACGACTTACATGGTTGTTTTTATATGTTATTTTATTTATTATTATGAATTTATAACTGTAAAACTGTGATTTTTCAAAATATATTATATATAAATTTCCATCTGAAATATTTTAGCTCATATGCATTTGACATATAATGTATAATGTAACACAATGACTGACAGCTCACAAAATAAAGTTGTCCACACACAATATAATTTTACATGGTTATATCAATAGAACAATACACTTTCTCTTTAAGGGTATTGTACTTATTTTGTGCTGATTCTTTTATTACTATTAATACAGTTCAATAATGGTTCTCAAAATAATGAATTTTAGTTAATCAATGTATTATTGTTGAATTTAAATGTTAATATTGAAATTTTTCATATGAGTATTTGAAACATAATTAACAAACTGTATATACAGTGTATAGTATATACAGTACATGAACAAAGAAAGAAATGAAAAAGAAAATCTGACTAAGCTTCTGTAAAGAAAACTTAAAATAACAAAGTGTACATTTTACCTTTATTTTAATAGTACATGAATATATAATATTGAAAAAGTAATTGGGCGTATAATTTCAATATAAAATACAGTCAGGATTTATTTATTTAGTTAGTCTTCTATAAAGAAGCGATTATCTCTTATAGCCTATTTAATTTATAAAATACATTGTGAAATACATTTTGAAATATATTATTTCTTATGCGCTACTATATAAATATTCGTGACGCATTTTTTATTCTAGTTAAAACTGAATATTAAGTACATCGTTCTGATTACAAGTTAGAAAAAAAATCCGATTTGCATGATTGAGCGTATGCAGCAAAACATTTCTTTCACGAGGCTGTAGGCTATGCTCTATAAGAATACTTCAAGGACAGATCGAGAATCGGAAAAAAATATTCTAAATTACAGCATCATAAATGATGAGTGTTTATGTTCATTAGTCGATGCAGAGCATGAATCATGACTTGTTTATCCTCCGCAGAGGTAAGCTCCGGATCCTCCCCCTCCATTGCAGTGTAACGTTAAATACATTCCTCCTCCCTGACAACCGAATTTTACATTTATTTATTTAATTTATTTTTTTGTTATTTTTCAGAAGTGCGCCTCGTCGGATGAAATCCTGATAAATCGAAACCTGAAACTCCAGGGTAGATTGTGAAGCGGCTTGGCGAATTAATTACAGGATAAATGAGCGGATAGTAGGCAGGAACTGGAAATCGGGCATGCGCTGCCATAAATAGCTACAAGACCAAGGCCTCCGCCTCTGTTCTGGGTACTTACGGAAGGGCAGCACTAAAAGGCAGATTTGCTTTACGCTGAATCACAGCTCGTTGACCTTTGGCTGAAGCGACTGGCTCTTTGTAAGTCTACTATACACTCAACTAAAAGCAAGAACACGCCAATAGACCGCAATTCTGGTGGGGTGAAAATTGTCAGTTTTATGTATTGCTTCCTGGTGGTATAATATAATTATGTCCACAAATACTTTTTAAACATTCTGAACCCCTTCATAAACTATAGTAAAATGGTGACAAATTAATCTAGCGCGTGTTCTGCAGCTGGGATTCTTTAGGGTATTTTTAAATTAAAACGGGTATTTTAGAAAACTGGAAGAGAGAGGGAGAGTTTAAGACGCTCAAGAATCTATTTCATGCTGCTTTTTACTGACTCATGCTGTGCTGTTTAAGCAGATAAGTAGACATTATATGAGTGCTTGCCAGAGAGCAGCACCAGATGTAGCTAACATTTTATATTGAACCTTGTTGAATTAATTTCCCATTTTTACTGGCATCAATAATGGAATCCAGTGTGGTTTTACTTTATATCACACCACTGGATTCCATTATTTTTCCAATGAAAAGGCCATATGAACGATTATGACACATGAACATTGACAAAACCTCAGAACTGATTTTATGTATTGTTTTAGTAACAAAACTTACTTTAGTGACTGAAATCCGTGTTATGCAAAGTCATAGGCTGCAAGCTAGGCTGACTGTGTTAGGTTCTACACTAATCTTTAATGATGTATTACCACACTGTTTAAAGAAAACTCTACATGACAGGTAATTTTCAGCATGGACACCTGATTGCGATTGCCTTTCTTTATAGTCATTCACGTTTTTGCAAGATCTGTTCATCCTTGGTGGTTCTGGCTTTATCGGCTGCTATGCTATGGCTCAACCATTGATAACAGAAGTTCTTCATCTTACAACGTTCAAAGCCTGTGGTTTGAGTGGTCCAAGAACCAACTCTCTCTAGACTGCACCTGATTTTAGTGACAATAAGGACACACTCACTTCTGAATAAAACAATGGCCAAATCATTCATTGGGACTTCAGCGCTCCAAATGAGAATATGTGCAAAATGTGTCATCACACAACATGTTAAGAGCCTGCAAAGTCATGTCATTTTACTATGAAAGCCTGCACATCTGACCCATGTAGACTGATTAACATTTCTTACATAAGAAGAACCAGGGCACCGTGATAGCCTTTTCCTGAATTTGAGTTTAAAAGGGGAAAGAGCCATTTTTATTTACCTTTATAGTCTAGCGTAGATATAAAATTTTACTCATCTGCAAGCAAAGAAGTACTGTACGTGTTGGAGAACAAAAAGTTGTGCTGCTTCCTTTTAAACGTTTCTATAAAATTGAAAGGAAAAAAAAAAACAGTTATACAATGTTTGTAAGAGCTATGCCCTGCACTGATTTATTTTAGGAAGAGTTTCTATTTGCTTTCTTTTATTCTTGGATGATTAGCTGTGAAATAACTGCCTGCGTCTTTTCAGGCAGAAGCTCAAATGAACCTGAAGTTAAGTCATCATGTTATCTAATTGGCTCGGCATCTCCTCTGACTGCCAACCAAGATCATACACATAGAATCGGGGGGAATGGCAGAGTGCTGTATTCATGCATGATTACTTGGCGTGGCAATGCAAGCAGATTCTCTAAGCCAGCAGTCCCATTGCCTCTGATCAGCTGGATGTGCGGAGGACAGAAAGGCCAGTATAAACTAAATATGTTCAGTCTGGTTCTTTAGCTGAAATAAATGAAGCTGAAACGCATGTTTTACTGACATTTGTACAAGGTTGATATAACAGGCTGGGTCCTATGGCCTAGATATCTCTGGTCTAAGCCTGCTCTATGTCATTAGCTGACTGTTAACAGGAATCTGCAGTGGTGGAACATTGTTGGCTCTATCAAGCCAGGGGTGGGATGGGATTAAGTCAGCTAGTTCTCTGGGTTACAGTTCACCCATAATGGGTCTTATGTCTTTGGTAGGATGCAATTATATAGGACCAAAAAATGTCAGTTTAAAAACTATGCATTTTGATACCACTGATTGTACTTATGTGCCATATGTGTGTAGTGAGAGCAAAACATCAATGACAATAAAATTCAAATAATTGGTGAAACATTTTCAAAAGTACAACAGCACCACCTGTTGGTGATTGTTTATAACATTATTTCTACCAAAATCAGTCTTATGTCACATACAGAACTAAAGGACTATTATAATTCTTCATCCATCCATCCATCCTTCCATTATCTATACCCGCTTATCCTGAGCAGGGTCGAGGGGGGTGCTGGAGCCTATCCCAGCGTGCATTGGGCGAGAGGCAGGAATACACCCTGGACAGCCCGCCAATCCATCGCTGGACACATATAATTCTTTATGTTCCCTGAAACTTTTATTAATGCTTCCAGTTCTTTGCAACATTTAATGTTTCCAGTTCTCAATTCTGTCATGCTCATAGTTGGAGATGGTGCTATACATTATTTTCCGAGTGTGTGGCATTTGTGCAGAAGCATTGTTGTTTTCTTAAATCAAATCATTTGTAGTTAAAGAAATGCACACAATCTTTTTGCCATGCAAAGATATTTAAGCATATGGCACAGTTTTAACAGATACTCGCTGATGCAACTACTGATTGATGGTAATAGTATTTAAAGTGTACAACAATAGATGATAAAGAACTTATGTATTATCACAACTAAAGTTATAGTTAAAGATGAAAGCAAATGAATTTATTCTGAAACTTTTATAGTCAGAATTTTCACAAAACAAATATTTTGTATCTGACATTTTGTGTTTTCTTTCACTTCAGGTAGACAGAAACCATTAATAAATGTAATTTATGATGGTGCTAAACACAAGCCATCTATAGCTCTCATGGTTCAATTGAACCATTCACCTGAATAGTCTTGAATAGCAACTCCTATGGTATATGTAGATCATTCAGAGTATGTACAAATTATAGAACAGATTAAGATGGTATAATTTCAAGAAAGCCTGATGGCTACACTCCTTGAAGGTTAGAATCATTTGCATGTAAAGTACATAAAGTACATAAATTAACATCAGTGTCTGGAAATATTTTACTAAGAATGTATATAAGCTAGCACATTCAATTCACAAATGTATTGTCCATTTCTATACTTCCACTAGGTGGAGTGCTTCGTCCAAATAATTGGTTGAAATTGAATGAAAATTAAGATGTTCAAAGCTGAAGGGAAATTTTACAACTTGAGTTAATGTATTGGATAGTACTATAATGTATTGTACTACCATTTGTGTGTGTGTGTGTGTGTGTGTAGAGAGAGAGCAGAGTCCAAAGTAGAGTTAGAAGAGTGTGCCACCAAGTCTCTGAAATTCAATCAACTAAAACAGTCAATAAAATGCACAATCATTTTATGCAGCAAATTAATTCCCATAACATAACATCGTAAAGCATAGGCAAGGCACTGGAAGATCAGAATGAGGAGGATGATTCAAAACAGGTTTTCATGTCAGCAGTTCTGAAAAATATGCAAGCGCTGAACATAAACATGGATACACAAACACACGCACACACACACACACACACATTCATATAAATGCATGTGCGTATATGTGTGTGTGTGCGTAAGCATGTGCATGTTGATTACCTACACATCTTCACAGCTGGTTAACTACATGGCCTAAACTGACTGTTGACTGACACAAAAACCTACAAACATTGCAGCCCTGCAGGATTGGAGTATGACTCCCAGCATAAAGACTATGCCAGCTCGGCAACATAAGATTCAAGCCATTAAATGTAGGAATACATGACTATCAAGTTGTATACAAACATTGGCTTAAAAAGCTTAAATATTAAAACTGCCCATCTAGAAACAAAAAAACCAGAGAAAAACATGCCTTTTCGCTGACTTCCAGAACAATGCTATTTCCCCCCTGTTGTAGAAAGAGAAATGCCCATTTAAAACCAACGTGGGAAATAAAAATCTGCCTGGCTTGGCGGTCCGAGGGCTTGACAGTCTTTAAAGATGGATTGCCTCCCAGGGGAGGCCTGGTTCTGTGTTTGCCTCGGGGACACGGAGAAGGGGAAAACAAAAAGGTGTTAACCTCCATGGGCCCTCCATTTCACAAAATACTGTACTCCAGCAGGTCTGCCTCTTCCTGCTAGGGCGGGGCCCCTCAGTGAGCGGGGCATTGGCCCTGGGGCCCCGATGCTAAATCAAAAAGAGCCCTTTAAAAACCGAGGCCACCTCTGATTTACGCCCCCCAACCGACGCCCTCGCTGTTATTACCGAATTTGCCGGCAGTAATTTGTTTTTGAAATAACAAAGGACAGGAAGATTGCTATTAATTACCCCGCTCCGTCACGTCCGAACCCATTTCCAGCACTCCTCTGAGACCCCAAGAACAGTATTTCTGCTTTTCTTATTTTTGTTCTGCGTAACTGAGAAGGAGATGTTCATTTTGCAACCACTGACATGGCCAACCTTCACTCTAACACAACGGTTGGGAACGGAACAGGATGTAATGCCTGTTCAAGGCTGGGGCAGCAATGGAGGGCCAGTTCCTGCCCCAACTTCAGTAATATGACGTAGACTGGAGGTAATTGGCTATGGATTATTATATTATTACAAAACTCGCAGCACGGCCTGGGCTCACTGAAAACATGTTAGCGCTCGTTGAAAGTCTATGGCTAACCCCCTTTCAGTGTAATGAATATACATCATGTCTGCTCTCTTGTCTGACATTACGGCAGCATGTTCAGCCAGCAAACAGCCCTAGTTACTCTGCAGCTGCTTCTGTGGTACACTTTTAGCCCTGGACTGAACCGCTGATCTACTTGTATGCACAAGCCTGCCTGTTCCCATTTCTGCCCTCCCCCCGCCCCACCCAACCCCAGCATTTCTGAACTTCTGCCTTCTGCTTTCCTACCATTACATGGTGTATGTGTGTGTGTGTGTGTGAGAGAGAGCCGCCACAGCATCCGAAACTGCTGCTGCTGTTTTGCTGCCTACCTTGTTGTTATGACTCATTCCAACCTTGCACATGCACATGCTCAAGGATGCCCTGCTTTTAAAGCCACATGCTGTGTTATGTTGCTGCTTGACTAGTCGGTGCTATTTCTTCTTCCACAATGACCTGCTCACAGCTATAGGTGGAAGCTGCGAACAGTATGCGGGCATGTGATGGATGGGTATGTGTATAGCTGAAACTCACAGAGTGCGTATATTCACCAGATGTCACTTTCTGTGAGAATACTGCGGGATCACTGCACAAACCTTTCTTAATTTCCCATAACTATACCCTCACTTGCACAAAGGTCATCAACTGTGGGCTCCCACAGTGCAGCACGGTAAGATGAAGGTGAATTTAGATAATACCCAGGCAGTCACCAAAGGTTCATGGAGGATATCTTTCTACACAAAATAAAACAAAAATTATATTAACTTAAGAAGTTTAAGATTCAGATGTGACACTTTCTACCTTGCTGGTAATTTCTCCAAAGGTTTTAAATATTAAAATAAATACAAGTAAATACAGCATTCCATGGGAACCCTACTCCATAAAAAAACTACCATGGCTCCAACATCTATGATTATGCATATTTCAGATTAGACTACCTGTACTTTAGTTTACACAATTTAAGTGCATGTGCAAGAGATGTGCTTTCTGCAGAGTGTGGGGGAGTGGCTTGGTGTAAAATATGATCCTGTTTGCTGGTCCATTTTCCATTGATGACACATCCTGTTGCAGGAAAAAGATAGATGATCCCTTGAGAATTCCCGGCTATGGCTTTGGAATTCTGCAACCTCCCTGGCATTCTCTCAGCTGCTAAAATCAGCTGCAACACATCATTCAGTGTGAGCTACTGTAAACTATACATTGCTCAACATGATTATCTCGTGCTTTAGGCTGTCTTCGGGTGTCACCTCAAAGACTTTGTCTAAAAAAGCATTAAAGGTAAAGGGGTCTGAAGGGTTACCACCTGAAAACGCATTTAGGATGCAATTTTAGAGGCCGTTGGTTATAGAATCACATTCTTATTGCTGCTTTATGTTTCTTTTATTCACAGCCAACATTTCCAAATGTCTTTGAAATGAGCAAACACGTGCGGTTTATTTGCATGATAAATTGTAATGGATGCTGTTACTTGCGTGACATTTGCAGACAGAACACAGTGCTGCATTGTACCCCTTCCATTAATTATAAAAAACAGTGTTCCATCCTCCACCCCACCACAATCCAATTTTGTCCATTGCTTTTTCTAACATTTGATCTGATCTTTTCTCGTTTAAAAGCCCCTCTTCTCACCTCGTCCCACCCCTGACCCCCACCCCTGCCGTCTCTGTTTCCTGTGATCAGCGGAAGTCCCAAGGAAAGGACAGAGGCCTGTGCGGACAGGGCAGCGTCCCGGGAAAGATTGAAGTCTCCCACTAACTCAGAAAAAAAGGATTATGGGGGTCAAAAGGTTCCCTCTGCACACGGCTTTACAGGTTAGCTACCCCACTGCTTTACTGGGGAGGCTCACATCTGGAATCCAACCCCACTCAGTGACCCCCAGTCCTAAGTCTCGATCAGTAGACATACAGTCTACCCCTGAAAACCTCACCTTCAATGTGCCACAATCATGTGCGGCAGACACTGAACAAACATGAATGTGGTATACAGAATGGCAGTTATAGGGTACAGAATCTGAGGAATATACAATGAAACACACACACACACACATATATACATATGGAAAAGCATTCAGGGTTAAATAGTGATGTGTAAGCAGATGATTTTTTATGAATACTATGAATACTCTTCTTCTAAATCCATCAACAAATGTAAGACTCCAGTGTGTGCTGTACACTGTTGAATGGTGAAATAGTCAATCATTTCCTATGCAAATAAAGCTCTTTTAAGGCCACAGAAGAGACTCTGAAATGACAACAGATTAAAATTTGCACAGTGGGCATTTGTGTGGTCACAAGCTCAGATTTAGTCTTTTTTCTCCAGAAATAACCACACTGCATCACTGATTACTGTACAGTGCAGTCCTTCCGTCAAACAGATACGCTACTGAAGTAATTTTTTGGGCAGGACTTCTACGCTTCTGCTTTTCCTATACACAACATTCACCTTGGTGTCCTCCATTCAGAATAAAGGTAGATTGTAACCACTGTATTTTCTCTTCATTGTATCCATTTCCTCCCTGTATACCCCCATGCAGGGAGGTGAAAGCGGTAATGGCTTCCTGTACACGAGAAGACATAATGCACTGCAGGCTGCTTCACACCACAGCGTTTGGGATAAGCTTTACTTCCATTTTAAACTGGCTCTCCTGGCCTAAAGTGTGGTCCAATACTGAATCTTCTGGCCAATCTCTTTTTCTAATAGAATCTGCATATTTAACCTCTATAATAGAGAGATGTACTTATCTTCACAAATAAGCAGCAAAAGCACATGGACATGTTTTCTTATTTCTGAGGATGAATTCATGCTGCCATGTAGTGTCCTCTATCACAGTCCATCAGCTATATTAATAATATATATCAACCATATTTGCCAAAACCTTCCGCATTTATCATTCTTTTTTCAGTTTTACCCTGCCGTGCTTCCAAACCAGGAATGGCACTTTATTGTTGAATAAGTATTTCTACCAGATTTACGGACATCTACAGAATTGTACATGTTATTGTTGTTAAAATGATTAAAATCGCTATGATTTTAAATAAATTCGACAGGCTTTACTTGCATGAAATACAGCACTATTTCTTAATTTGCTACGTCATGTCAATCATACTTAGGCTACATAATTTAACGGGAGAAAAAATACATTATCTTGCGAAAACTGAAAGCACTATTTTTTATCTGGAAATTGACAACCTCTTATACATTGTCATAGCTCAAAAAAGGAGAACATCGACTGGTTACGGTTTCATAACTGTTACGTTTCATGAATAGCGATACTAGGTGCGCTAAAGTGGAATTAACTGCTGCGGCGCTGTGATGGGTGGATGTATACGTTCATTTAAATGATAACCAGTACCACTAACCTGTACGATAACTTTTATGTATTAGGTTTACTTAATGTATTAATACAACGTATCGTGTGTCTCTTTACTTTGTAACAATAATGTATCTCCTTGCTATGTGGTGTGATTTTTACACCATATCTGTTGCTTGTGACGTCACCATAACAGTTAAATATGCACTAATATCTATAGCTGTATGCACGGTAATATCGGGCTTCGAATCGCGCATATGAAACACCTGCATTGCTACTTTTTGGCGATATTACTGTGCTTGCCTACGACATGCCAGGAGTGCTTACGCGGGGTGTTCGAGTGTGTGGCAGTGTAACAGCCTATACCCAGCCAGGCCCCTCCTCCCTGTGGCCTGGCCCCTACGTGATCAGGCGGAAGTGTGCTCTCTCCTTTCGGGATTAAAGGGAATTTGAATCAATTTCATCAACACGCGTCTTCTCGAACAGTACACAACACATGCATAGCGCTGTGTGCGCGAGAAGAAAGGCGCTAATCAAACAATTTCCTGGGTTGGTCTGCGGCGTTAGCGCGAGACGAAGGCTCGGTTCGTGCCTTTTTCCCTCGGAGGTTCCAGAAAAGCCGAGGCTATGGAAAAACACGGTGCATTCTTCTAAAGAAAGGCTGCTTTGGAGAGGTACATGTATACCTCGAACAGATTCGATGGTGGGACTTTTCAGGGGAACATTTAAAAGAAGAGCAGAATATATCCGCGGGTATCTGGCACTGTGTGCGGAGTCGCATTGCTTCTGATCAAATGCTTTGATGAATTATTTAATTGCTTCTGGGTCGACTTAACTGCTGTCGATTGACTGGTTTGACGTTGCGGAAGGGGATTCGATGGTGGACTAGAAAGGAAAAACAATATTTTGCGCGAGGAAAAGCAAGATAAATTAATGTTTTGATTCAAGAAATTCATACCTCATTGAACCCCGTAGTCATGCGGTGGTGGGGGAGGAGGATCGGAGTAGCAACCACACAGCGGAATTTATGTTTCACAAGAATGTTGCTGCTGCATCTGGCAGAGTTATAAAATGCCTCTATAATGACTACAGATCTTTAATTTTTAAACGAACGGTAAAACTTTGCACTATTTGGCAGGGATGAAAGGCAATTAACAAAGTAATACTAGTTGAGCCAATTCGATTGCGCAGGCAAATTGAGAAGGCTGAACCAGAAATGTTTTGAATTTTAGAAATTGCGCGTAGATTTGCCTTGAATACCGTTTAGTTAAAAGTTTGCATGCAGTAATAGACAATTTGGACGTCATCGGTATGTCAGTACACGTTACTTTATGTCTGGTCCAAGCAATTTCTCTCCAAAAAGTAACATTCTGAATGTTGATTTTTAATAAATTAAATTAAGAAAACTTAAAACCTCTTTCAAATCTGACCTCAACAACTAGTGTTTTGCTACAGTTCTCAACTGGAAAGCAGTTTAGCCTTAAAAAGGCAAATGTGTGCTTCTGTGCAGCATATGTTTTAAGTTGAGCCTGCTTTCCATTAGTTGTATTGCAAATGGCTTCATTCCCCGAGTCCGATCTACAGACATGTCCACTTTGCAAGGAACTGTGCGGGTCTTCTGCTCCGATCTCCTCCAACTCGTCTACCTCCTCATCCTCGTCTCAGACCTCCAGCTCCTCTACCTCATCCGCCCGAAGGCTCCATGTTCTGCCCTGCCTTCATGCCTTCTGCAGGCAGTGCTTGGAGGGGCAGCGTAACCCGGGGGACCCCTCCAAGCTACGGTGCCCGACCTGCGACCAAAAAGTCTCAATCTCCGAGTCTGGGGTGGACTCTCTGCCGTCGTCCAATTTCCTCTTCAGCAATCTGTTGGACGTGGTGGTGTCGTCCGAAGAGCAGAACAAGAACGGCTGCAGGAGCGGCGGCGGCGGCTACCACCACCCCCACCAGGGCCTGCACCGGCTGCACCGGCTCGGGGACCCCCACTGCAGCTCCTGCGACGAAGGAAACCCAGCTACCTCCCACTGCCTGGACTGCCAGGAGTACCTCTGCGACAACTGCGTCCGTGCCCACCAGCGAGTCCGCCTGACCAAAGACCACTTCATCGAGAGGCTGATGGAGACCCTGCACCTGGCCAGTCGCACCAGCAACTCCAGTACCCCCGTCACGCTGTCCCAGTCCTTCCATTCAAACTACCCGCTGCTGCCCATCTTTCAGGACCGGATGAGCTTCTGCCAGCACCATGACAACGAGGTGAGTCCGTCTGACCTGACGCATGCGACTATGGGTCGCGGTCACGGTCGTATTTTCTGCATTAGGTTTGCATTTGTGGCTCGATAAAGTACACGCGGAGAACTGTCAAAGGGGATTTTATTTTGAAATGGGATTCCTTTTTATGATGGTGTCATGGATATGTGCTATTATTAGCCAGATGCTCTTCTTATCTGTGATTTATGGTTATGGCAAGAAAAGTTTGCATTCTCCTTTATGGTGTTAATGAGAAAAAGTAATTTTGTTGCATAGGCAACAGTTTAGATGGCCATATTGTCTGTCAGGTCAGAATACACATTTTGTATCTTGTCAATCATATTTATTTGCCATGTCTAGTTCCTTAGCTCAAGTAAATTGGGAAGAGCCCAGATACAATACACTGCTGGTGATACATGAATATTTACAAAAGTGCGGTGAAAATAATGTCTGCATGTGGAAACAAGATATGGATATTTCAAGTAGGCTAGTTTTTTTAATTATAGTGAGTGAGTGATATGAAAAACACCAAGTGGCTTGCAATGAATTCTGGGAAACAGGCTTGCTCAAATCAAATAAATTTTAGTGAAACAGGCTTGCTCAAATTGCAGTGCTGGTAATTATAACCAGAGAATATCTTGCTCTTCCTCTCAGTGATTTTTGTTTTAGTTTTGACAGCATATCGAATGGAAACCGGCAAAACCTGCGCAGCCTAGAGAGATAACCAAACAACACACAAACAACAAGGCCATAAAACTGAAGTCCTCATGTTGCAGTGTACTCACCAACAGACACCTCCACCCAACCGTCAGAATCGAGAACAGAGTACAGAGGAAGGTGCTGAACTGAACTCTTTAACCTCTCATACTGGCGCAAACCATTAAAACAATTCAAAGACATAATTTAGCTGTTTTAAACATTTTTTTAAAACTGTTTTTTCTTTTAAACAGTTAACATGTGTCAAGCAGAGGCATTAAAATAGATTTCTCAAAAATAATTTTTTACAGATATTTGACATTTTAACACCCACAGCTAATTTGTCTTAAATAGATGGTGTTGGTGTGTAGGGATCACATGACACCGACAGAGAAATAGAAGTTCCTCATGTTACAGAAAGACCCCAGTCCCATTTGGGGAATACTCTTAGCGCAGACACTCGCTGGTACGGTGTATGTGTGTCTGTATGTGTGTGTGTCTGTTTGCGTGTATGTGTGTGCGTGTCTGTCTATATGTGTATGTGTGTGTCTGTTTGCGTATATATATATGTGTGTGTGTGTGTGTGTGTGTGTTTGGGTGACCCAGGGGATGTCTTGAAAGTGTTTTGGTGTTTGAACTCCCTTCTGCCAGTTAAGAGGTTGCTTGTTGGCAACTGTTTCTCATTGGTGCTTTATTCATGCACACAATGATACTGCAAGTCTAAAAAAGGCTTGTTGGTCGAGTTACATTAATACTTGGTAATGCTCATACCTAATTTAATTGTATTGCCTGTGTGATATGGCTTTTCCCTAATCCCTTGGTGTGTAATTGTGTTACGTTTAGAGTAAATAGCTGCTGATTGGTAACCGTATGGCATTGGGTTCACACCATCAGTGTGCAGGCGAGCAAGACCTTAGCTGAGGCTACAGAATACAGGATCATGTGAGAGATACCAGCCATGGCACATGCACTGGGGTCATTAGCCTGTGCAGTCAAGCTAGTCGCTGGAGATACTCAATACTCATCTCTCACAACATTTCAAATAGACGCATCATGGTGACTTTCTCTATGCAGATCCTATTCCTTACATTTACCTTTATGCCCTCCTCTCTGTTTGAGCATATCTATCATTTTATAGAGCGAGAGAGAGAGAGGGAGGCTGAGTGGGTTGTGTGATTGGAACGTGATTGGTTCTTCTTCATGCTTCCTCGCTGCATGTTCTTTTATCTTTAATGTCTAATTGAAGCCTGACTTGAATTAACAGTACCCCTGGAAAAATGGGGTGGATGTATCCAGGTACACCAAATAGATACGCTGTTCCTTCCAGAGCTGATTGCTCTCATTTTTTGTTCTCTGAGGGCTTCAGTCTGGTATTGAAAATGGTCTCTCCTCATCTCGCCCCAGGTAAATGGAGCAGCAGTTTATCAGCAGTTTACCGCATTCTTTTTCCCGCGTGTTTGTTGTTGGCACCCAGCTCTCGGTAATGTTATCATTCCATTAAAAGCGTCTGTGTTAATGAGCTGATAAGAGTCCCCAGGCTCTGCTCTCTCCAGCTGATACAGTGAGACTGGTGCTGGTAATTGTGAGAACGGAGGGGGGTGGGGGGGTGGGGGGGGGTCGGGTTGCTGGCAGGGAACGCGACTACAGGTTTATAGAATTCAGAGTTATGACCAACGGCCATTGTCAAGATTAACATAAAAGGCCGTCTCCCCTCAAACCAAATTTGGGATGATGGTGTTTAGGAAGGAAAACTGTTTCAGAACCCTAATTTGTCCATTGTTTTCTATTTTTCGTCCTGTTGAATCTTCCCAGTAGGGAGACTGACTCTGGTGTCCAGGACAAAAAGTGAGTAATGTGCATGTACACAGCCGGGTTTTCTTGGAATTGTCAATATTGGGCCAGACGACACCAGCGTGGGAGTGGCACTTGACAGTTCTCATTCAGTGCAAATAACAGTTAAGCTCACAAACACAGAATTGCTATATCTGTCAAAACTAAAAGTTTTAATTGCAAAAGTCATCCCCTCTGACATACCTTTCTGAAAAGACTGTAATCTTATAAAATAGCTGCCTGGTGTTTTAGAATTATATTTTTTGACTGAGATTGTTGAAACAGTATATGCTACATGATCTCTATTCTCCAATCTCAACTCATCTGTTATATCAGGGTTCTCTTGTTTTGGTAGGTAATGAGGTGTAGTTATAGCAGTTGACAATGTGACCATGACCTTGTTGACATTTTCAGTCAAAATGTGGACTTTTGCAAAAATTCATAATAAGCAGTATATTCATTTTGCTGCATTTTAACTGTCAGTGAGGGGGTGAAACAGGGGTGAAATTCCTCATTACTCTATTCAGTTTCTTTCCTCTTGCCAATGCAGTAAGCTTCAGCAATGAAAGGCTATGAGACACTCCATTTGGGAAGTGAACAGTTTTCTAATTAATTTAAAAAAAAATTCTGTTTATGTAAAGTGAAACATTCATATGAATGCCCCTTATTTAAAAAATCTTAATTGTTCCGCTTATGCATTTGTTAGTTAATAACACTGATTAATAAATTAATCTACTAATCGCAGTGACAGAGTTATTGCCCAAGTTTCAGTCAATCTGCACAAACTGAAAGTTTGGGCATTAGATACTACTTCAGAAATAAAGCTCTCAATAGTCTTATTTTGAAAATCTTGGTGAAGATTGCATCTGTCTTTCCATTATTGTAGTTTAGTGCAGTGAAAAGTTCCCTTATTTATGTTGGTGTGATTTCATAAGGGCTTGTTTCTCTCAGTCTGCTTGGAATGAGGTAATTTATAGCCCTCTGCCCCTCCTTTCCCCACCTTTGCTAAAATACACCAATCGGTGGCGTTTGCCCAGTAATGGTGTAAATTTAACCCCTTGATTTAAGGATGGTGGGCCTCCATCTTCAGTGGCTTGTTTGCCAGATGGTGCTCTATTTTAAGAAAGGCTTCAACCTCGGCTCCCCCGCCAGCCCCCCTGTAAACACATTAGCCGCGTTTCCACTGACCCGCCTTAGCAGTAGGTCAGCTATACCTGCCATGCCTTCCACACCATTGGGCGATCTTCTTAGGGTTTAAAAAAAAATGAAGCCGCATCCCATTATGGTCGGCGTTGCCTGCCACATTGCGTCCCTGCTGTGACCATGTGACTGTCTCTGCCATGCTATTGCCCGGCTTTGTGCAATTAACGCCATGGCGATTTGTACCTTACCCAGGGTACAAATCCTCTCAGTGCTCTTGGACCTGCCCTTACACTTGCCCTGGTTTCCTAGCTACATGCATAAAGCAGAGCTTTGGCTCTGGTGCTGTGCAGTTTGGCTTTGTTGTTGTTAATTGTGAAAGTTTGTGACAGTTAAAGGAAGGAGGTTAGCCTGAAGATGCATTACTGTTATCAGCACATGACCAGTAAGGAAGACTTCCATGGTTGAAATGTAATACGCCATACTGGTGCACTTTAGAGCAGCTCTTGTATGGCTAATACTGATCTGTGGAAACAGAGCTATTGTGTTGCTACTGCTGTCTTTCAGGTGACGGTAACTAAAACAGGGTTTTAGTCATTTTGAAGGCCTATGGGGTAGGAGTAAAAATGTTATTTTATTTGTGAAAGCATATACATAAAATTTAGAAAAAAGATTTATTTACTTCATTCCATTTGCATTGTTTTTTTCAATACATCAAGGAGGTTTCTAGGTTAGAGACAAAAAGACAGGAAGTCACAGAAAGTAGTTTGAAAATACATTGTATAAAATTTCCTTTTTTGAATATTTTGGTCTCTGTGCACAAAATCTTATGTTCATCAATAACCTTGTATGATAGCTTTTGAAAATTCAGGACAAATGAGATTTTTTGGAGTGAGAAATGCTGGAACTTCACTGATTTATAAACAGTTTAACTGACCATTATCACAAGATTCCTCGGTAAGCAGAACTTTCAGTTAAACATGAGCAGAAATGTGTGTGGCTACGGGAGTACCTGCACGCCGCGCACGTGACGACCGTAACCGCCAGCGGGCCTCTGCGGTCACGTGGTGCTTGTTTTTATTTTGGCAGGTCACAAATGTGGGTCATGCGGTGGGCGGGCGCATGTCAGGCACTCCGAGCGCAGCGTGGTTATGTCACCGGCCTCTCTCTCCCGCTCTCAGCGATGAAGGCCTTCAGCGCGCGAGGGAACAGCGCGGCGATTACGCCACAGCCGAAAGCGGCCCCGACAGAAATAAGCCCCTGCCTGTTGAAAGCTCTGCTTAAGCCAAGTTTCTTTCAAAACCGTGAATTACAGCCCATTCCCTTTTAACGGCGTTTGACATTTGAGGTATTAGACAAAACAGTGTTAAAATTGCAGAGTCATTGTACAACTAATAATGCTCTGATGAACCTAAATTGTGATTCCCGGTATGTTTTGGCTTGGTTTCTTCTCAGGGCTAAAGCAGAGGATCTTAATGTTAAATCCAAACGATAGAACACTGTATAAAAATTTAATTACAGTATATATATATATATATATATATTCTACATTTTTCTGGTGGATTTTTAATTTTTTTCTAGTGTAGCATTGCAAGGAAGTGTTCCTGGTGTTGAGGTCTAAGCCATGCTGTGGATAACGTAATGCTGCGTACAGACAAAAAGCTACAGAGTGAAAGTGATTGTATAGTTCTAGCAATTTGAGATCAGAACGGGTACGGCTGAAAACTCTCTGCGCTGTAATCCGTAGCGACGCACGGAGAGCATCACGTGCAGCAGGGCATCGGTCTCAGTCGCTCGGCTGTCGTCTGCGTAAAAAAAACGTGGAACGTAGAATTACAGACATTTGCATTCTTCTCATCCTCCAACACGCTTTTCTGGCCCGAGATGTCAACAGTAGTGTGGAGGCGCCAGGAAGTAACCGAGCGGAGGGGTTCAAAGGCTGTCGCGTCTGTTAGCTTTTGGAGTGAAAGTGGGAACGAATGTGAATCTCACTCTGAGGCTTTGACAGGTTCACGCCTTCGTGCTATTGCGGTTCAGGTATAACTAAGTCAGGCTGTTTGACTCTACACATTGCAGCATACTTCTCCAGCTGCTCTTATCATTGAGCTGGCCAACCTTTAATGTTCATTGTGTACATGATGGGAAATCTTTTGCTTCTAACCCACAAACAAAACCTACTACTCCATGCTGGTTCAGCAGGTGACCCACCTGCTGCATTTGGTAGCTTAGCCTTACGTAGTCTTGCGAATGCATTATCTCAGTATAGAGCACAGTTGTCATTGGTTTTCAGGCCAGCGGCTGATGGACAAGGCCATTGCTACTGCTTGTTCTCAGCTGAGAGGAGGCTCTCAAAATGGCATGATGTCAGCACTAGCCCAGCAAGTGCTGTCGCCGTGCCCTCTCGGGACATGGGGGACAATGAAGGTTGGGGGTGGGGGAGCTGACTGAAATCTCCCAGAGTACAGGCCCAACCCCCCCTTCTTTCTCTCTCCCTCTTTCACTGCCTCACTCCTCCTCCGCCATAAAAAGAGGAATGTGGAGCTGCTTGGACACACAGCCCAGGTGCTTCATGTGCAAGACAGCCGGCCTGTCTGCTGAAAAAAATTCAACAGCCAGATCTCGCGTTGGCTCGATGGCTTGAGGGTCGCTCCTTCCCTTCGACTGGCAGGGGGGGGGGGGCCTACATCTTGGCCCTACATCCCCCAACCTCTTACTTTTTGGGGGACGTTCTAATGGTGAGAGCAGACTGTCTCAGCGGTCACCTTCAGATCTGTAGGTACTGCTGGGGCCTCCTCCCTGGTGGGGCCATAACGAGGACCGATTAGGGCTAATTAACACATTGCGCGGCTAAACGGTGTCACACAACACTAGCGCACCGGTGCTTTTATTAGAGCTTTAATGAGATATTTCCTACCGACATTTTAACTGGTGACACAGAGGCCTGGACGATGGCCGCCTGTGTGGACGGACGGAACCCCAGAGTTAACGACTAGAAAAAAGTTCCGGAAGTCGGCCATTAGCCTGCCAGATCTGACTCTAGATGACAGATGCAGTTAAGAAAGAAGCTAGCCCCCAATGCTGCGGAGATGTTTTCAGGGCAATGAGTGTGTGGGTTTCTGCTCAGAAAGAATGCAAATGGAAAAACGTGCTTAAGCAAGCCCTTCAGAAGAATTTGCAGCATTTAACAAAAAAAAAATGGAGCTGTTATTGTATTGTTTTGTCGTTTCCCACCCATTTCTGTCACCTTGTTCTGTGTTAAGAGACTTAAAAACTACTTCATTATTTATAGGACTCTGTTACAGCAGTGCATGTCAACACATGCTGAATTAAAGAGCAGCACTTGCTATTTTCTTTGTTAAATAGCCTGGGATTTAATTTGATCTTGATCTTCCCCAAAGTTGACACCTTGTCACTAGGTCATAATTCCATTACATACAGTAAATTCATTACAGTTTAATGTTGTAATGTTGTTGTTTTTTTCCCCACTTGTGGAACTGAATAGGAACACTATTCCAGCTCTGCAGCAGGTAATAACCCTTTCTTCCACTGGCAGCCATCTTGTTATGTGATTTTATGCGTTTGCTTTTTTGTTATTGTCTTTCATATGCAATTATGCCTCTTAATTCAAGACAGTTGATTTGTAAATATTCAAATGCCATATTCCATTCAAAATATTCATATTTCATATGAGTTGTGATTGTAATCTTGGACACCAGTTGATCCAAAATGGACAATTTGGCATGATTTTCAGTGCATTACATTGAGAACTCAGTGGTTTACTCAGGTATCGCTCAGTATGCATTTGTTCTGTGGCCAGTGTGCATCCTTGTCTGGGAGCTACCACATTTTGATGGAAACAAACTGTCACTAAACAGTTTGGTGAGACACCCAATATATTTATTTGTACTCAAGTAGTATTAATTACACGTTGTCCACAATTGGGAAAAACAAATAATTATCCATAGAACTGAGCTGCCCTTTGCCCTTTCTTTAGTTCGTGTTTTGAGTTGACCGAGTGTGTTGTAAAGTTTAACTTTATTCAAAGTCAAAAGTAAATTGTAATGCTCATTCGGAAAGTGGGACAGTGGATATGATTTTTAAAAATAGTTCTTTATAATGTACTGCTTAATGAACTTAATGAAATGCAGGAAAGCTGCTGTGAACATTATTGTTTTGTCATTACATGAACATGTTTACCAGAACTGTGTAAAACACACAGCTAGAACTCTTAGTTTGATGCTGAGCAGAGAGTATAATACTGTTGTGAATGGGCTCATTTATTGTCAATCTAGGAACAAAATGCAGTCAGTACTACATAAAAAACATTATGAATGCACAGTGTGAATGGAGCGGAAGCTGTATAATTTCTGTGTCTCTAAACTACAGCTACAGAAAAACCTTGGATAGTGCAGCTAACATGGTTCCATGTAAATGGCCAACCTTTTCCAGCAGCTACAGTTTTTTCACATTTAATGAAAGAATGGCGAAAGAGCAGCAGAAACGGAAGAGAATTGGATTACACACGTAAAAAACTTCCCATGAAAGGCAGACTCTATGGTCTTCAGTCACTCTGCGGGGGAGGACTTTTGGGGGGGGGGGCGTACGGGGGACTGGTTTTGTTAATCCCGAGAACGTGCCACACCGCTGCGGGTTGAATTATGGGAATGCCCTGTCTCCATGGCAATGTGCTTGGAGGGGAGAGGCTCATGGGAAAACCCCTATAACCCAACCAAATCTCTGCTGCATTTTGGGGGGTTGGGGGGGTTGGGGGGGAGGGGCTGAGGTCATGAGTCAGAGGTCAGTAGATGAGTCCAGAGCGGGTGTTGTATTGTGCCATTGTGAATATGAGCAGCAAAGACAAACCTCAAGGTTCTTTTTTTGACCAATCTTTTTAATGGCCATTTGGTTTTTACAGTGCCTAACATTAATTCCTTCTCATACTTCTCATTGTTTCTCTTCGTAATGTTTAATTATCAGTATTTTCATAGATAAGAATAATAAAACATTTAATGTATAGCTTTTTTAGAAAGGAACATTTTTAACTTATAATGGTCTAGCCACTGGTCCTCTTTGACTTTGGGCCTCCTGTGGATTTTGGTAACATTGTTTTTTTGTAATAACATTTTTGTACTCCTGCATTTTCCACTTTTTCTATATCTCTCTGGTTAAAGGGAATGCATTAATGCAATGTGTGAATGACACTCTTTCTATGTAATGCAGCTACATTTGGCAGCTGGGTCTTGTTGCTCATAAGTAAAGGGCAAAGTGCACTACAGTTCTTTTTTTTCTTCTTGGGAATCATTGATTTGCATTTAATCTGTTATAAAAAATATTCTATGGTTCTAATGATCACATTTGAATAATTTAACTGTGCAAAAGGTTCTGCATACACAATTGTAAAGGGAAAATTAATATGAGTTAAGTATGTTATTTCATGGCATGTTATTTCATTAATATTGATAAGAATAACATTGGATTTTTCTTAATCTCTTTTGTTAATTAACAAGTATCGGAGTATTGAATGACGGAATTGATTTGTGCTCTCATGACAGAATATTTGAACAAGGGAATATTATGCCTGATGAAAAGCTTGAAATTGGGTTTAGGCCTGCCGTGTAAAAGCCAGCTATGCTGCGGGGGAAACAGCCCGTCTATAAGGGTGTGTTTGTGCCTCAGCGCTCGCAGCTCGTAGCTCTCTTTTCCGGAGCGTTCTCGGCCGTGTCGGGCGGGCCTGTTTATCTGTGTAGCGGTTTTAGCAGGGAGGTGGAGATGCTTATTTTTAGACCGCGCTCCAGTGTCTCTGGCTCATCGCGCCTCTCCCGCAGGTAGGTTCATTGCCGTGCGTGAGCGTTGTATTTTTGAACGCGCATTTGTTGTGTAGGCAATGCAGGGCGGGAGGCGTCTTTGAGCAGATGCGTCTTTCAGCTCAGGGAAAAAAAAACAAAAAAAAAAAAAACAAAGAAATCTGCATTTGACATTTTTGAAAAGGTCAGGGAGACCTAATTAGCGCAGCGCCATTGATTTCTCACCACGTAGAGGGACAGAAACCATTTTTGACAGCGTTTTACTCTGCATGGTCGAACAAAGCCTTGTTTGTTCAAGAAAGGGGAGTGCCCTGACATCAGTCCAGGAAGGTCCAGCTTTCTCTCTTAATGGATTTGGTCCTCTTATAGTACCTCTTTCTGAAGGCCTAATGTCAGGCTTTGAACTTTGTTAATTTAATTTCGATCTGTGACTGTTATTTGTAATACACCACAGTGAAAGATGATCTTACTGGAACAACAAGAACGGTAATGGTAATATTGTGAAGATTTAGCCTTTACTTATTTTTTACACATTTTTAGGAATCGCAGACGAGCGTTCTGCACACACAAAATATAACACTTTACCTAAAAAAAAGCGTAAAATATGAATATATAAATAATGTACACAGTAACAGTAAGGAATTTACAATTGCAGGTTTGCATAAGAAATGGACCTTTGAGATTCACGCCAGCTTTTTCCAGATGTCTGAAGTTTCTGCTGTGCTAAATGAAGAAGTAAAACTTGCTGCAGTTTTAAAAATATTGCGAAGGTCTTAGAAAAAATGTGCTTACATCAGCAGCAGGTCGTCGTCGTTTGACCAGTTGATTTTTAAGCTAATGAATTGATGTGATTAGGTTATGGAAAATGGACTTGCTGGAGTATAGAAGTTTTTGTTTTGGCTGCAAACAACTTTTCTTAGTAATCACTAATTTTTTCCCCCCCAAGAAATGGCAATGCCTGTAATTATAGGTATTATGCAAGTCATACTTAAAATATTGTTGGTGGCAAAGTTTGTTGTGCGCAGACTCTTCAGCCATAGTATGAAATGACAAGACTGTGAAGGCCGCTGAGCATCTCATTTAGTCCGCAAAACATTTAAAGGGACACACTGGTGTGTGTATGCCTCATAATTTAGGAGGCTATGGGTCCTGGCGGAGGACCAGTGTGCTCATGCTTCTGTGCAGCGCCCCGGGAGGTGCATCTAACCGCAGTTTCCCTGTGTCACATAGTGATTGTTACTCCTTGCCCCTCCCCCTCCCCTTCCCCCCAAACCCCACATCTGGTGGCTGGGGACCCTGTTCCAGGAAGCCCCTCCTCCGCCGCTGCTGCCTTTGTGCCAGTAATCAATGACGGGGGGTCCCAATCACGGCAAGATCCCGCGTGTGTGAAATTTTTATATGAAGGTGGCACATGCCATTTCCTTAGTGTCACCAGATGTAACTGGATGAATCATTGACTTTTTTTTTTTTTTTTTGCAAGCTATGAAACCTTTCATTCTCACCTCCCTTTGGTTCCTCGGTTGTTTGGCGAGTAATAAAAGGGCCTTGCGGGGGAACTGTGCGGATCTTGGGAGGCTTCTTGGAACTCCACTGGACTGTTGCGTCTCTGAGCAGGGTTTATGGCTAAGTTGTGAATGGTTAGAGAATGTGTATCTAAATAGGCTGTGACATTGCTCTCCGGGTGAGGGTGTTCTACTGAGTGCGTGCATAAATAAACAGTAGTGCTGATGATCAGATTTTGCTACCTTGTTTTAGTTCTGAAGGTCCTGTGTAATTGTGATGTATGTCTATGCTACATCACATAGGAAATATACTGGACACACTCAAAAAAGAATTACTTTGTATTTGTTCAGGGTTACAGCCGGAAGCCTACCCACTGGGTGGGGGAGGGGCAGTGTGAATTGGGTTGAGAGGGAAGATGCTGATTTATTTTAAGAATGTATAAAGGATGTGTATACAACTAGGAAATGCTCTTCCTGATTGGCGAAATACATTTCAAACTGGAACTCATGGTATTAAAATGACTCTGGGAAATTGTCACATTTCAGAAACTAGTGTGACTTTATTTGACAGCAGCAATTGCATAACCAACCACTCGATCTCGCAGGGACAGGGAAATGACAGCTTCCGTGCGTGCGCTGCGCATTTGCAGATAGTGCGGCGAAGATCGGTACGAGGTCCACTTACTGTTAATTCTCCAGACCGAATAAGTGCGGCGCTCTCGAATTCAGGTACGGTGCCTGTGCAGCCTGTTTTAGCCTTTCCAACAGCAGCATGAAGTGAATTGATGTTATTTTGTATTTAGCATGCATTGAAATGCAGTGGAGATAGAAATGGAGACGGGAACGGATCCAATAAATGTATTTTGGGTCTGTAAAGAATTTGTTAGCATTTTTTTGGGACAGATTTTCGGGAAATATCTGCAAAGCTTTTATTTTATGACTCCTTGGCTCAGTCCCTCCCTCCCCCCCCCCCCCCCCCCCCCCCCGTCCGTGTCTCTATCTGTTTGTAACTATTTTCATATGCCTTCCTCTCTGCACTTTGATATTGAATCTGTGAGGGTACACTTAAAATCAGCCCAGCTCCGAAACGTAAGAGGAGCGTAGCTCTGTCGGCAGAAAACAGGACATCCAACTGTGGGATTTTCTGTCACAGCCTTCCTTCCATCTGCAGGCACTTATCTTTAGGGAGCTCGGAACAGCCAGCAAACTCAAAGTCAGTGAAGTTCTACTTCCAGTGACTTAATGCACAACATGTGCAAAGTAATTAGAAACAAGTCGCAAAATTTCCTGTGATTTTTTTTTCTTTCTTCCCTTGCGTGAAGATCGCGACCAAATGCAAATGTATGTTTGTATGTTCTTTTTTATGACATAGTGGTTCTAGAAGAAAGAAATACTCAGGATTCCATTAACACTTTTCGCAAAATTCCTTATTCTGTGTAAGAACCATGCATTGTATCTGCAGTTGTGCAGACAGAACCTTTTAACACGACTTTTCTCTGTTATTCTGAAAGGCTGATTAGATTCTCATTTAATGTACCTTGGTACTGCAGGGTCAAAGGGGCCCATTTGTTCCTATGAATCAGGGACCAGAATGTGAGAATATTCGATTCCTTACATGGTGATTGAATGAGGTATTGGTTCAGAATCTAATGCTTTTTCAGAACCATCCAGACTGTGGGGAGAATTCAGTGTGACTCACGCAGACTAAACTTCCGACGCTGTCTGGCAGGCCATTGTGGTTTAGCTTTATGAACTTTTTGTAAACTGTTGAGGGTGCCCCCCCCTCTGCACAATTATCCTCACGGCCATCTTGAATTCTAGAAGATTCAGCCCGCTTTTAGGCGTTCGCTGCCTGAGTCAGCAGCTGACTTGGGGAATCGGATACCTTTCGTGAATGCTGTCCTGTCATCAGGTTTTAATGCCTTCCATTTGTCCGCTCTGAACAGGAAGGGCTGTTTTTTCAAAGGGTCCTCATCAGTGAAGGATTGTTTCTTATTTGCTCATAATTGTAAATGAGTAACTTATGTGAGATTTGCACGAGCTGCCACTGTAGATCCTGTACAGTTGAGAAGTATGGCTTAAAATATAATGGAATATTTCTTATTTTGGCTAATAACAAGAGTTATCGCAATATGCATGAAACAGTGCAGTATACATGTGAAGTTTGAAGATTGATTTATTGACTAAGAAAACACTAGAAGGACATGTGCTGTAAAAATGCAACTTAAAAAAAAAACATTCAACACAAAATATGCAACTTTGCGCTAAGATTTCTTAAAGGAAGCAATATAATATTGAATTAAGCAAAACGGTCTTTCTCGGTAAAAATAAAATCTTAAAACAAGAATTTACGTTACTGCAAGTTCAAAGAAAGCTTAGCGATGGTTCTTGCAGTGTCGTAAAATGCGTAATTGAGAGTACACTGAAAAGGGTTTGCAGTGCGCAGCTAGACTCCTTTTCACACCGTTAGCGCATATATGCACCGGTCAGTGTGCCTACATATGCATTATGCTCTTGCTAAATTAACACTTGTTTTAATGTACACAGGAAGGCACTTCATTCGTGATGTGCACATGTTAGCAGTTCGGTTGTGGGGCTGCATTGAAATGTCTCAAAAGTGTCCTGGCATTCAAATGCAGGATGAGTTTCAGACATTTTGGCTCAGTTCATTAGACCGTCCAAATGTGTCATTTTTAGGCTAAAAGTGCTATTTTACACCCCCTTTTGTCCCGTTTTGGCCAAGGATAAGCGCTGATAGCTGTAGCGGGAACTGCTTGCCTGTCGGCGTAGGCTCGGTTTTCCTGGTAGCCGTGTTGCCAGCCTGTTTGCGCGCTGGGGAACGGCAGCGCTGTTCGGCAGGTCCCCCTTTCCCTCCGCAGTCCGATCCGCAGTCCGCTGGCGTGCGCGCAGCCGGACCGCATGCAAGGAAACGCTTACATAACACCGAGAGCCTCCGGAGCACCATCAAAGCAGGGGTTTTCCTCTCTGAGGTCATTTCCTGTGGGCCGGTTTGGAGGCACGCGGGAAATCTGCTTCCTATTGGCCGAACGCGGACGGAGAGGGGCGAACGTAACCAGCCTCCCTAAACTCTGAAAGTCTCCGAAGCCCCGCTACAAAATGCTGGGGTGTTGCGCGTGTGTGTGTGCGTGTGTGTGTGTGTGCGTGTGTGTGTGTGTGTGAGAGCAGACGTACTGGTGGTGTGGTGCAATAAGCCCATGTAGCTGGGTTACCCGCCCCCTTCGTAAAGACGCATTCACACGCACGTGTGAGCAGGCACACGCATGCGCTTCTCCCCGGTCCTGTAAAATGAGACGCGCAGCTGCAGGTGGCTGTGTGAGGCCCTCTACACCCTGCTCACGTGGTACACACACACACACACACACACACACACACACACTAGTGGCAGCGACCAGCTGATTCTGTTTAGCTTTTTTTCCTCTCTCTCCCTCTCCCTCTCCCTCTAAGAAAACGACCAATCAGATTCGCTGCCCGGCCAACACCTCCCTGCTGCAGCCACCGGCGAGGTTTCAAAACAACATGTTGGCGTGCGTGTGGGTTTCCTGCCAGAAAGTACTCCACGCTGCAGAGGGGCCCAAGGGCACTTGTGACTTCCAAGAAGGCAGATTAGACAAACAGAAGGCATTCCAGGGTTTGTTGATTGTGAGATTAGCATAGTGTGGTGATTGAGATTATCCACTCATGGAATCCTTGCATTAATTAGACGGATGTGCTGCAGCCGGGGTGTGGAAATGTTGGCGTGTGGCAAGCGTGTTGTTCTGCCGGCTCCTGCGAGCTTACGGCTGTTTGCTGTCCGTTTTACTTGCGGAATTGAAAACATTGTTGGCCGGAAAGCATACGTAATACAAACAGTAGTTTTCTGCGATTGAAAGGGAATAATCCCTTTAGGGAAAGGGAATAATAAAATGGAGTTTTTCCTTGCCACTGTTGCCTTAGGCTTGCTCCTGTGGGGGTTTAGGCCAGGGTTGTCTGTAAAGCGTATTGTGACAACTGCTGTAAATTACGCTATACAAATAAAATTTGATTGATTGATTGAATATTATGGAGGCCATTTGTATCAATTTCAATTTAATATTTTAAAATACATTTGTACTTTTTAATTTTTAAAACCACAACAACAACAAAAATCCATCTACTTTCTTAAGGCATCTCAGGTTGTTTCTCTTGTACACCAGTAAAAGCGCTTTTTGGAGGAGAAGTATCTCTGTCAACTTGGCCTGTGCTGAAACGTGGTGTGAGTGAGAGGGCTCCCAGGCTGTCATCTCTTGGGATGCCAGTGTCACATGACACCGGTTTATTAATAGCCGACGTTTTCCTCCGATTCTGCAAACTTGGCATGCGGCGCCCCTCCCTCTCCTATCGCCTCTCCGCAGGGCGGCTCTCGGCTTCGGCCTTTCACCGTTCTCAGGGAAACGCAGATAAACATCAATCTCAGATTAAGAGGAAGTTGCTTTTTCCAACCAAAGTGAATATCAGGCCCCTGCATCGTCCTTATCGCCACCGTTCTTGTTATTGGCAGCTCTCTCTCGCGTGTTCCCACCTGGCCCCCCCCTCAGTCTGAACGGGAGTGGGCGTGCCGTCCGCCATTCTCCGCTAAGCTGCCGGTTTTCCTACGCGGCTGCTGCGAAGGAAACATTATCCTCCAAAACCTGCTGACACATTTCACTTAACCATGCAGGCCAGGGCCCAGGGGCTTCAGAAGAGGTCCTCCGATTCTTCGGAGGAATCAACCACACGCACCAAGGGGGGGTGGGTGAGCTTCATAAAAGATTCATGCCGGGCCTGAAGAGAGATGGATTTACTGGACAGGATGTTTCATAAATGATAAAGAGAAAGGGGTCTCTTGCAGTCGTGAAAAGCTGCTGGGGTGGAGCCAGTCTACTTGTTCAGTCTTAAGGATTGTTGCGTTCAGCCTCTCAAAGTTGAGTGTAAATGCAAGATAATGTTATAGCTTTACCTGTTATATTCAGTGTCCTTTGTCATGCGTTTTATGAGTCTAAACTGAAGACACATCAGACGTTGTAGCGGATGACTTTGGGGAGAGGGGAGGAGGGAGAGGGTGCGCGTGCCACTTTGACCTCCCTAATAACCGTCCACCCCAGCCCTGTCTGATCACCCTCTCTCAGCCTCGACTGCTGTATTCATCATTTCCTTCAGGCGCTCCGCACGCCCTAAGCTTCACTGATTAAACTCCGGGGTCTTGGGAAATGTAGGCCTCGCAGGCTCGATCGCTCATTCATCTGCCCTGTCACTGCTGACCTTGTTCCTTAGACGAGTGTAAACAAACAGACGTTGGCCTTCAAGAGCTTCGGTTTTCTTGTGTCTGCTCGGGTCATAAGACATAAGATGGCCGTCCCCCATTCTCATTAAGATTCATGGAAAATTTTCTGTGAAGGAAGATTCATGTCATTTTCATGGAAAGTTAAACTGTTCAAGAATTTCTGACCAAGCTGCATTTGAATGGCTTGAGAGTTTTCTTAGATAAACATTTGCAGTAGTTTTATTAATGAAAAAACAATTTTATAAAATTATTTTAATTTAAAAAAAAAAAAAAAAAAACCTAATCATGGTCCTTAGGTTATTTTGACATACATATGTGTAGTTCTACTTATATGTGATTGAATTCATTACTTAACATCATCATTAAATTCAGAATTCATAGATCAATTTGCTTTTAAATGCAGGTTTTATTTGCTTTCTGCTGTTTGAATGAAACTGGTATCATGTGGAGTAAGGAGTGAGTGGTTGAGACCAGTTCTCTGGCAGACATTCATAATGGTGGTGATTTTCACCAGTACACTACGGAGTCTCCTTGGTACGATAACGATATGACCTCACATCTCTCTCACATGACTGGATTAATACCACACTGTGAGCAGGGAGAGTCAATTCCCAACCTTTACCCCCTTCTGCATTGCCTCCTCAGACATGAACCCCACACATGCCACCACCGTAGCTAGGCCTCCGAGAAGGTTCACTTTACAAGCAGGTAACTGGAGTTGAATTGGCGAATCTAGGTTTACATGCAGCTGCTCCCTGTGCAAAGGACTTCTATGGATAGCCCATATAATTAGGGTTTGGCCTTGCCCTTCAGTAAACCTGTGAAGTGGTGCGACAGGGGCGCGGGGGCATGTTTGGATCGCTAATGAAATGGAATGCCTTACTTCCCTTTCCCGGGTTCCACGGGAGAGCTTTACGGGGCAGTCCTCTGCGGTAATTTGTGATTTCCCCCTCCTGTTTGTCGGTGTACGCCCAGTCCCCCCTCCCTCTCCAGTTCTACGAAGATCAAACTCTCCAGGTGCTTCAGATGCAGACACTGCTGTGTTTTGTTCACCATTTTACTGTGGGTGATCGGTTTTTCATAGAGAAAAAGTGTTTTTTTTTTTTGTGTTTTTTTGTTTTTTTTGCATGTTTCTGATCTACTTGTAGGCCATGCTTCCATTTGACAGATGATATTGACCAAATGAAAGCTTCTGCACAGTGTGAAAAAGAGAGTCATAAGGTAATACAAAACAAAGCAGTATTACTACTATAATGCAGCTACATTTCGGGGCTGGCGTGCAGTACAAATCTCTTAACTAAATAGTATGAGACCCCACATGCAGTTACGCTTAAGTCAATGAGATTTTCCCAACCTTGCTATTTGCGAGCTAGGTAGCTAGCCAGTTCCATTGTATGCATGATCTCCTGTTGTGTACGTCGAGCTGCAGGTTGTTGTTTCCCCTCTACTGGTTATTGTGCTACTAGGTCTCTGCAGACCAATAAATCTTCATGGCCAATAAGGCTTATCTTGTCTCTTCTGTTCAACGGCTCTATTTTTGGTTCTAGCATCTTGATACCATTGTTTCTTTCCCCATTTCTCTCTTCCCTTGCTTCATCATCGTTGTACAGGAAACAGCTGCTGGCAAATTATGTATTTCAGTGGCTGGAGGTTCTCCTCGTTAGCGTGTTCTGGGAGATTGAATACTTTAAGCAGTAATGTTGGAAATGTTCTGACTTGCCAGAAATGAAGTCATGGCTTATAGGTGGTCGCAAAAGCAATTATCCTAGCTGGTGAGCACCTTTCTCACTGCTGGAAAATATGTGAGTTAGTCATTTATGCTGAGTTTCAACAACATGAGTCACACGAAAATAAAGCACTAGTGTATTGGTGAAAATTGTACTGTCTGTTCTTGCCTTTGGATTGGAGAATGCTAAATTAACACAAAGATCAGTGTTCACTTGAGAAGATTTAAACGTGTAAAAGATGAATTCTCCGAAGTAGTGTAATGACCTAATCCTTTACCACAACAAGAAATCCACAACAGTACAGGAATTGTTGGTAGAACATGACCTTTTACTCTGTTGGGTAATAAACAACTTAGGAGATCACTGGTGCAGCACCGTTGCTTAGCACAGGAGGGGGTGGAGTCTCAAGGTAAGAAGCACATAGCCAGTTGCTTGCCCTCCCCCACCCCCAATTTTGCACCTTTGTCTTCAGAACAAGGTCAGTCCATTCTAATTTAAATGTAGGGAAAACAATGAAAGAGAATGGAGCTCATTGAGGTGGACCTACAGGAAATTCAAGCCAGTGTCTCCCAAAGTAAAACAGAGTGCATCCTGTTGAGAGTCATGCTGCTCTTCCCCATTGTTAGTCAGTATTGCTCTTCTTTTGAGAAGGCCTGGGTTTTATGAGTAAATGGCCATCCCCACTGTGGCTTTTGGTTCCTCTCTTCCCGGCAAAGACCCAAACCGTTGGTGTTTTTGGTTTGGTATGGCCTGCATAGGCCAGTCATAATGACGCTACGGCAGGGGTGGTTTACTTCATTTGTGAAATCCGCTGTGCTTCAAATGCATTTTACATGCCCCTCTTTTTTATTTTCCCGTTAACATTAAAGCAAACTAAATTGCCGCTTGTTTTTAGTTTTTATAGTGAATGTGCTACAATTAAGAGAACCTGGGAGTTCTCCATTGTCTGAATGTGTTTTTTTTAAGGCTTGATACTGTTTTGACAGTACATAATAAAATCATTAACAATAATTTTTATCTGGATCTCTTTAGCAGTTTAATACTTGGTTTAATACGTGCTGCCTTTATTCAGACAACATAGGCCATATTTAAGATTGCTAAGGTCCAAGTCCCATGGTTGTTTTTTTTCCCCCTGAATTTTCCACAACAACTAAAGGTAGCCCAGGAATTATTATCCACAGGCCATAGTTTTCTATTGATAAAGGTCAGTTCTTCCAGAAAATTCAATTGGATATGTTGTTCCACTACTAGAATGTTTATGTCATTCTCTCACAATTTCTTTTCACAACGGTTGGCGTCTGCTTTTCTGTGCTGTTTTAAAGCTGACAGTGACTGTATCACTGTGTATATGCACGCTTGCATGAACGTGTGTGCGTTATTGCATCGTCAGGCCTTTTCCTGTGGGAGAGTGTGAATTTTAATCTCTGTAACAGTAGACGAGATCCTGCGCAGTCGATATATCGATGCCACTGTAGAAGGAAAGTAGTCTTATGTAATCTAAAAGGACCTCCAGGCATATGCAAGATGCCTCATACCTTTTGTGTTGTTGTTGTATATGGAGCGCTGCCAAGGCTGACCGAATGCTCTGTGCTGATCTTATATTCTGGTGAATAAGCTAAAATGCAGCGTATTGTCAATTCCACCTGACTTCAGCCTTCTGTCCTCCTCAGAATTATTATTATTCTTTTCTTAAACCAAGTCAGAGATTTAGCTGTGTGAGCGTTTGTAACCGCAGCAATTGAGTGAAGAATATCAAGAGGGTGAATAATAATAGAAAGTAGAAAATGGAGTCTGTCTGTTCGAGTGACAGCGATGTCGTCAAAGGGCCTCAGCCACTCCCGAGCATCGTTTCCATCGGCTGCGAGTCAGGGGTGCGGTGCAGGGAGATGGGGCCGGGCGAGCGGCCTTGGCTGTTTACCGCTGGAGCCGCGGCGATAAGCGTGTGGGGAAAGGGTCAGTTTTTTCCGGTGCCTGGGAGAGGGCCGCTGAGATAGCCATTTGACCTGCTTTAGCCACCCCCCCCTCCCCCGCCCCCGAGTCATCCTGCGCCTCTGCGTTTCGGCTGCCCCCGCCCCGGCCACCCACCCTCGCTGCATTCCCCTCTTTTGTTACGGGCTGCCCCAGGAATTTTGGAAATGTTTGCGGCAGGGGAGGTGGGTGGAGGACCGGGGGAGGGTGGGGGGGGGAGGCGTTTTTTGGCTTGAGTTTGGGGGAGGGGGCGGGAGATGTCCTGCTCGCCTGCTACATCATCGTCATTAGATCAGCGATTCTCTCGGGGAGTCCTCCATTATTGATGGATTGATTCCTGCTGCCTGAAGTCCCACAGGAGTCCCGCTTATTTCCACAACCGAGCCCCCCCCCCCCACACTAGAAAAAACAGAATGGGTTAGGAAGAGGGGTGGGGGTGTGCAGAAAATGTGTCTAATTACATTTTATAATTATTTCATTTGGATTTATTTCCATTGTTGGGTTATAGTGCTTTGTGCCAGCTGGCAGTATCGGCTGGAATGAGAGTCATTGTGTATCCAATAAATGACTGCTTATTGAGTCAGATGTGGATTATAGTATTTTAAAAAATATATTAAATCAAAGAAGTCCCATTTGTCAGTTCCTGTGTTAATGAAGTCAGTAGGTCAGCCCATAGTCTGCTTCCCTGAAGAATTACCAAGATCTTTCCTAAATGGAATTTGTTTGTCTTGGATAATTAATCTTTTTATTGGTTTTAAACACATCTGTCAGATGTGCGCTTTGTGTAGGCTTGGCACTCTTATTATCATCACTTGTGCTTGTTTGCAGTCGATGACAGCTGATCAACAGATTCAGAACTTAATGTAGGTATTACCTCCCTATCAAAAATCTGCGTGATTGCTGTAAGGCATGGTTGATTATAAAAGAATGCTCTGGTAAATAAAGGTTTTAATCAGATTTTACTGGTTATTTAATTTGTCACATGACCATGACTCTCCTTTTTTAAAATGTTTTTTTCTGCCTCAGGGGAGAGAGAGCGAGGATGTTTTTCTACAATAGAACGTGACGATGAATGCTTTGTTCATACCACATTTCTGATTGAAGTAGCCTAAATGCCAGCAAGATTTCTTAATGAAATGTGCTATTTGTTTCCTGCCTGCAAGTCACCAATTGTACGCCATTTGTGTTCATCTGAGTGGATCCACGTGCAAAAATTCCTCCCCCTAATGTGTGGTCTTCACATTTGCATACAGCGAAGAATGTTTGTCGAGTTCCTGGAGAAACAGTCAATACGGTGACTGTACTGGAGGCAGCGCACGGCTGGAATCCTGACAGGAAATTGCTCCTCGGCTCCCGCCCCGGTCGCTCGCCCGTACGCTTTCAGTCTTGAGGAATTTCCTCCCTTTTCGACGCGCAGTGAGCCCCTCTTTCTTTCACACATCCACCCGTCTCTGTGGTTACGCCCGGCCCGGGCTCCCTGCCCACGTGCGTTTGGAAACGCGGGGCGGGGGGCGTGGCTCGTCGCACATCGCGCGGTACCGTCCGCATGAAGAAAACCTGGAGACGCAAACGCGCGGAAACAGCGTGTCTCGGTGCCGCGCTTGTTACGAAAGTGATTAATGATTCCCCCGTCTGGCGGTGTTTAGCGGGCTGTTTCGCTTGCTGCTTGTAGAAAGACCGACACCCCGTGTGTACATTCTCTCCTGGATGTGTGCCGCGTAGCTCCCTCACAGTCCTGGACAGTGTACTGCAGCGCCAGCTCGCAGCAAAGCGGACTTAGAGCGGCGCCTTCATGTTGCTGTAATGTGAACCTTTCATGTGTTTGGCAAATTATGCGAGCTCTCAGCTTTGCATGCATCGTTTGTGATGTAAAGCATGACAGAGCCAAACTGCACAAGCCCTGGAAAACCTGTAGCCTGAGCTCTTAATTGAATTTGTTTGCCGTTTGATTAGACGACCTTCGTACGAACCCTTGTCTTACCCTATGAGGAGCTGGGAGTGTGGAAGAAAGAGCAGTAGGAGGAAGGACACCTCTTTTCACGACTAATATCCCTCTCTCTCTCTGTCTCTCTCTCTCTCTCTCTCTCAGGTGTTCCGTTTCTTCTGTGACACGTGCTCCGTGCCCATCTGCAGGGAGTGCAGCGTGGGCCGCCACATGGGCCACAGCTTCATCTACCTCCAGGACGCGGTCCAGGACTCCCGGGCCATCACCATCCAGCTGCTGGCCGACGCACAGCAGGGCAGGCAGGCCGTGCAGGTGGGACCCTGCGCTCTGTCTTCTGCTCTCTGTCTCTGTGTCTGTCTCCCTCTCTCTCTCCCTCTTTCTCTTTGTCTCTCTCTCCATCCCTCTATTCCTCTTTCGCTGTCTGCCTCTCTCTCGCCCCCTCACTCTCTCTCTCTCTTTCTCTCTGTGTCTCCCTGCCTTTCTCTGTCTCTCATTCTCCATCTTTCTCTCTGTCTCCCTGCCTTCTCTCTCTCATTCTCTCTCTGTCTGTCTCTCCATGCCTTTCTCTGTCTCTCATTCTCTGTCTCTCTCTCTCTCTGGGTTGGTCGGTCAGAGCTGCCATGCTGACTGAGCCAGCTTTGGCACTGCACCAGTATGGATCCGAAGCAGAAAATTGTCTTAGCGGATGTTAATACAGTGAGCGTCAGGATTATCTGGCTTAGGAACCCTTTCCTATTTCCTACCTCTTGGTAGGCTTATAATGCGTGGAGCTGTCTGCTGATGATCTTCACTTATATAGAACCTAATGTGAAGTGGAGAATGATAGTTTAAAATATTTGTATATATAAATAAATAACACACATTGGTGCAAAACAATTGGAGAAAATCTATAATCTCCTTGGTATGTTTAGTCAGAGAGAATGCGGTAGTCATACTTCATTCTTCTTTTTCACCAGACTGAAGGCATAATATGACAAAATGGTCAAATATTAGACCATCTGTTTGCTAAGCATCCATGTATTTTTAAAGGGTATTTGATTAAAAATCTCAAAGGCTCAAAGACATACCAACATCTCCAAGGTGACAAGGTCCCATTAAAAACTGAGGGCTTTCACGATAAGGGTTTTTAATGCATGGAATAGTTTACCATTACTTACAGTGGGAGCGAATGAGCCTGGATGACCCCAATGGCCATTCTCACAATGACAATTCATTACGACTCTTCTGAACACTCTCGCAACCCTGTCACATGGCTGTAGTCTCTTAGCTTTGTTGCTTTATTCAAATAATGGCTCCAACACTGCTGACCTTGTTCACGAGGGTGAGTCCTTGGAATAAGTTCCGCCCTTGCAGTAGTGGAAGGGGAAGGCATTTTTAGGAGTCTGGCTTGAAAGTCTTTATGAGCAATAAGAGAAAGAATGGATATGTTTAGAGAAAAATGTATTGCAGTTGGGCTGCAATGAAATGGATATGGAGAATGTCATACAGTCAGGGAAGAAGGCCAAATTCTTGGGTTCATTTATCTATAAACTTAAAGGAACTGGAATTGTGTTTTTTTGTGATTTGTCTCTGAGGGAAATTGTAAATGTATTATTCTTTTGTTTTAATATTGCATATTGTGTTTACCATAATGGTTTTAAGTGGTAGATCTCATGCATGCGCTAGTGCTGCTGCTGTAGGTCAGGGTTGACACACCTGTAATCTGAGCTGTCTCGGGGCTCTGTTGGCCATGCACATTTTTGTGTTGTCTTGGACACGTTTTGGAAGGAATTAAATGTTGTATCCGATGCAGAAATCAGGGACTCAGTAATGGCTGAAAATGTAAATGAATGTCCTGTTCTTCTGTGCATGCTTCCATCCATAACAGGGAATTGAATTTTATGTACATAGATTATAATGGGTGATTATAGTGGTGATTTCTTGTTTGCAACCAAAAAAAAATAACATGCTTGCACTGTGCAGTAGCTTTTGGTCTCATGCCTTTTGGAATTGAAGAACAAGGCATGCTGGTGTGTGTATGTGTGTGTGTGTGTGTATGCCTCTTAAAAAAAAAGAAAAAACGTTAGGAAAAAGTTTGCATGTGTCAGTGAGGGTGACTTTTAATAGCAACACTTGGAACCCCCACCCCCCTGAACCCCCACTGGGCTCCCCGACAATTTGGCTTCGAGGGGGAAGGGGTGGGGGGTAGGGGAGTGCGGAGGGGGTGGAGCCGGGTGGTGGGGGTGGGTGTGGGGAGGCTGATGGATGCAGTGAAACACATAGGAAATGTTTCTGTCATGTGCCCACTTCAAAGGAACAGGGTGATGGGGAGGTCCTCTCGAAAAGCTGCCATTTGTCCTGGTCAAATAAAGGCTGTGGAGAAGTGGCCTTGGGTTAGCCTGCTGGCGGAGGGATAAGGGGTACCCAGCTGTGAGCCTGGCGGGTGGGAGAGAGGGGAGCAGAAGGTGGGAGGTGGATTGGGAAGTTTAAAAGGGCTACATTATCAGGGAATGGAATATCTACCCCCTCCATTCCACAGTTCTTACTTTGTTAAGGGCAATAAAAAAGGGCTAAAGGGTATCTCTCCTCCTTCAGAGAAGCTTGAGGAGGAGAAAAAGGTTTCGACAAAGCTTTCTCTTTAGTCCACGGACGTCATGCGGATGAAAGATGGCCGTTAACTTGGAGCAGACCGCTGTGATGTCACTATGTTTTTCTCAGGCCTGGCCATGTGTGCTCTAGTCTGCTCTAGTCTCAAACGCGCATTTGAAATGGGGATGCAAACACAGTGAGACGAAGCGCCGGGTAGCTCAGAAGTTGGTGGATGTGAAAATAGTCAGTAACTGGTCTTATGATGTGTGTGTTCTGATATTTTTTTAATGAACAACCGAAGTTTCCACACCTCTGTTCATTAGTCGGGGTTTTCACCTCTGTCAGTGGAACAAAGATTCAAAAACAATGGCTCTTTATTAGCAGATGTCATTTTAGAGTTAACGAGAGAGTGTGACCTCAAGGGAAATTAGTTTCCTTTGCTGGTCATCATCTCGTTATTCAGGCTGTGCATTCTTTCTTCGCCGGATGTATTCTTATGTATTTTCCCCCATGGTAAGTATCCATGGTGATTGTCCACTATATATTTGATCTCAGCTGGTCACATGTTTAGATGGTTTGAGAATATCCAAAACTTGGAAGTTCTTGAATCCTGTTTAATGCCGGCTCACACAAGAGTCATGACATGCAGCACGTATGTAGCAAAATATTTATTTACATGCGTGCAGTTGAGATGGGCCCCATACAAGCGGAAAAGGAATGATACTGTAATAACAGAAAATGGAAGGACTTAATTGTTCCCGCAAGCTGGTTGGCTATTTCCTGAGGCCCAGCGGTACCTCTGTTCTCTTCAAACCCCATGGTGCAGCAGATGACACTAATTGGACACTTGAATACATCATTCTCTAAGTCTGTGGTTCTTGTATTTTTCTGCATGGAGCATAATAGATTTCGCAGATCCTGTAAATGAGTTCCATTATATATGTAAGTGTAAAATGTAAAAAAACAAAACCAAATGGAAATGTCTTCTTTAGTCTGGTGAAAGTGGTGCTGGATGAAGTATCTCCTAAAGACCCATAGTAGGCCTGGCCATGGCTGACGTAGGACGAGGAAAAGAAATAAGCCTGTTATTCCACCAGACTGAACAGCCGACTCGATTAGCAAATCGGAACACAACCCCTGAACGACAAGAAGAACAAGAGTTTATGGGCTTGCAAACCGCATGCTGGAGAGGAACAATGGCAAAGGTTTGACGGTAAAACACTGGGCTGACAGGCTCCCTGGCCGTAGAGATCTCATCAAGTCGATAGATATCCTCTGCTGGGGTTTGGCAGCAGAGCTGTTTGTTTGTCCCTGCCCCATAATCTAACCTTTTGACATTGGATCTGTTAAGCCTATCGAAAGAGATGTGTCCTTGGACGTCTGCCGCCCAACTTCAAAAGCCTAGGGCCCCGAGTCAACATAACGGTCGTATACAATCACCGCCCTGATAAACCATTAAACGCTCTGCACGAGGGGTGGGGGGTGGGGGGAACCTCCCGAAATGACTTTGTAGTGCTCACTAGCCAGGAACCAAACGGGCCTTTTTAATGCCAGCGTGCGTAGATGACTCCGCCCCCCTCACCCGCGGTTGGGCTCCAGCTGTGAAGCCACGTGAAATGCGGACGGGTGTTTTTGGGGTCCTTTGTCTTCGCTATATGCCCGTTCTTTGGAAAGAATGGTTCAAAAATGTTGATCCTGTCTCCTCAGAGTGAGGCGGGTGTTAAAAACCCCCAGGCCATAAACAAAAAAAAAAAAAAGTGTGCACGTCACCCTGCCAGTAAATTTCCGCCCCCAGCCCGAGGCATTATCTCATCCCACCTCTGACCCTCAACTTGTGACCCGCGGGCCTGTCCGAGCGCCCTCCTTCCACACCTTTGATTGGTCCACTTCTGTTCTTTTGTTTCCACTGCCCATCTGCTGCTCTTTTTCAGCAATATCTGTATTCAAATAAGGCCATTTTTGTTTGCATGTTTTCTTTGCCGTCGCAGTTTTAGCTTTTTTTGGTTTACGTGGTATTCATTCGTCGATAATGTTGTGGAGTACATTTATCATTTCAACTCAGGCCTCACAGTTAAAGAGTGAAAACTATCTTCTTTCTTGCTTATATAATGATAAGAATAATATTGTAAAAACATTTTAGCAAATCATTTGTTCCTAATAATAAATACCTACTTCTGCTTCCACCAGAATTTTTGTATGGCTAGTATTTATATAATAATTATAATTATAATATAAATATTATAATCACATTTATGTAACATTGTACATTGTTTGGTACATTGTAATGCTGGGATTTAGCACTACTTAGCACTATTTAGCACTACAACCATTGTAACAGGAAACAAAGTTTTGCATTGTATTTGTGGTGTACTTGCATAACTGGGTACATTTGGTTGAATTTCTCCTGTTCCATCCCACTTTTTGGGTGTGTTCATGTCTTTGTGTCAACATGTAGTATGAGTCACTGTATACAAAGACAAATGGTCTCTACCTAAGGTAGTGTGTACAGTAAGTATTAGGTGTCATCTTAGCGGCACCAGAGATGGCTTGCCGCAGGGATTCACAGTATCAGTTGCCTCCAGTTGTTTTTTACCGCACGTATCCCCACGTATCGCACGTTTCGCACGTATCCCCACGTATCGCACGTTTCGCACGTATCCCCACGTATCCCCACGTATCCCCACGTATCCCCACGTATCCCCACGTATCCCCACATATCGCACGCTTCGTCCGAGCCTCCCGACCCGGAGCTCTTTCTGCTGGCCCACGGTTTGCCGAACCTTTGACAGCTTGCAGAAAATTGCCGCCCGGAAGAGAAAAGATCTGATGCAGGGTCTTTGTTCGCCTGTGGGCGTGCTTATGCAGGGGTTGGGTGTCATGACCTCGTGACCCCCGGAGCTGGGGGAGCTTTGACCGTTCGGGTGGCGTCACAAAGCAAATCTTGGTCCTTGTGAGGTCTCTCTGACCCTCAAGGTCCAGGGGAAGGACTGCTGACCCTGCTGTCAGAGGGGGAAAAAGCTAACAATTCAGCAGCTGAATTTGAACTGAATGCATATTCAGCCAGCTCCATACTCACTGAAGCTTTCCATTTGGGCAGTTTAATAAATGTGTAATTATAGACAGCTTAGGTCTTTTTTCCACCGTGCATGAGAAGTTATAGGAGCCCACACTACCTCAGACTTGAAAGTGTGACTGTAAAGTGAGACTGTAAAGGATCATGTGTCCATGTACTCAAGCCATTTCCATAAGCCGTGTTTAAAAAAAAAATAAATTTGAATATTACCAACAGGCTTTAAGTCATTCAAAGGAAGCCTCAAATGAATGGGGTTTCTTCCTGTGCCGTTTTTTTGAAGTATTGTTCCTTGTCCTCCGTTCCGCAGCTGAGCATGGAGAAGGTGCAGGCCATCGCCGAGCAGGTGGAGATCAAAGCGCAGGCGGTGCAGACGGAGGTGAAGGCCGTGGCACTGAGGCACAAGAAGGCCCTGGAGGAGCGCGAGTGTGAGCTACTGTGGAAGGTGAGAGATGAACGGGGAGCCGCCGCTACTTCCTGCCCCGCCCCCGACCCCCCCCCCCCCCCTCGCCCCGCCCCCCCCCCACCCCCCTACGGCGAAACCACAGCGCTCAAAGGGCCACCTGGAGCCGCTCTCTCTGAAAACTCATTAGCACTCCACATATAATCAGTCTAAATTCTCCTCAGAGAGATGACCAGCTGCGTATATTGATATGGCTAAGGATATATCAATAGGCTGTTGCCCAGGGAGATTCCTGTACGTTCCAATTGGAGCTGCCCTTCAGTAGTAACTAAGCTCTAAGAATGACACGGCTCCTAATCCAAACTTTGCCTGCGACGGTTGATTTATGGCGGCTTTCTCCACACCGTGTGTCCTTGTGAATGGTGATTTGGTTTGGTCAGCGCTCCTCTGGTGTCAACCTGAAGGCCGAAGTAAGAGTGCGGTCCATTTCTGTTTAAAATGGGTGCATGTCTGCAGGTGATGCAATAAACATGAAAGAGAGCCTTGTGAATGAATGACAGGGAGAAGTCTGCTCGGCAACAGCGGGGTTGGTGTGGAAGGAACCACTGACTACAAAGGACCTTTTTAAAATATTCTGAATGAGTCTTGGTATCGGAAGGCATGGTGCTTTGTTCTTTGAGCCAAGACAGAACAGGAAAGGAAGAATTGTTTAAATTGTGAGCACAGAACCATAGTACCTCCTCCAGAGCACACAGGCAGCAATTGGAAAAATCTCATTACGGACCTGGTTAAAACAGCGTACTTCAGTATGTTCTCCCAGCACAGAGACCTAATGTATAAAGTTACACATTGACATACATGCTCCCTGAGAAGAGAGAGGAGGTCTTTATTCAGTTTTTTTTGAGGTGGGGGGGGGGGGGGGGGGGGGGCTTTGTTAGGCTTTTCTCAGCAGGATTCTTTTTATTCTCTGCTTTTATGGACAAAGAAACTACAGAAAGGGAAATAAGTGCTAATGCCCGACAACCATTCTGTTTTGTTATCACTTATTGTAAGATAAGTAAAGTGAACCTCCAACTACTGTTCTTGTAAAATAGGCCGGTTTTTCACAGACCAACTGAATAGAACCCCCTTGAGGGATTCGATGTAAAAACTGAGTGCTGTGTGTGGAACAGACATGTTGTGTGAAATGTAATATATTGGATGTATCAGTTGACTTGAACTCAACTCATGTTAGGACTTAAGTTGCATGTGAATGTAGCGTTACATGGGAGAGCGGAATTGCACAATGCCATCTTTCTTGTGATGGGAACAATCTGCTACAATCCCAATAAAGAACTCCCTTTGACTCTCAAAACCAATCACTTTAAAGCTTTTCTCCTCCACTTTTGGGTGCCTCAAAGGGCTTTTTTTTTTCCTTTTTTTTTTGTTGCCGCGAAATCTGCAACCGCCACTAAAACGACGAGACGGTTCCTCCCCTTTGACTAAATGCTTCCACAGATGTCTCCCAAGCATCGTAAGCAGATTGGTTTAATGGCATCAGCTGGAATGAAGAGGCTGCGACAGCCTATGCATCAGTCCGCTGATGTCACGAGGGCTACCCGCTGGACACGCAGCCTTCAAAGGCTCGACTGTTAATGCAGGAGTCCGCCATTTATAATTCATCTAAAAAGGCAGGAAGCTCTTTGGTGCGGCGGTCCCAGAAGTGTGGATGGAGGGGAGCCGTTCCCTTTCGAGGCCTGAGCAACTGCTACCCCGTCGCTGCTTGGCGTAATTCTCACGGCACCCCCGGTGCCATCCGTTCCCAAATTGAGGTCACTGGCAGGGGGCAGTGGGATAAGTGATCATCTGCTTAATCGGACAATCAAAGAACATTTCCTTAATGGTTTTAAATACCGAGGCTATGAGTTTAATTGGATTTGCAACAGACAGCCCTTAAAGGGAACCTTTTACCGTCCGCCCTCTGTTTGTAATTGCAGCAATAAAAAATCCTGCTTGGGAGGGGTGGCGGGGGGGGGGGGGGGGTGTGAGGGGGTGTGGATGTGAGTCACACTGGGATTTTATTTTATCTAAAGCGATTTTCACAAGGGTGTACATTCCTGTAGATGAATGTAGGTGTGAATTTAATGACATGAGATTAAAAATAGCAAACCCCTTCCCTTTTTTCTTCCCAATTTACAGTACAATGGCCAGTGTTCCTCTATTGTTAACACTGTACCACTAATATCCTATGCATGGAGTACTGAAAGTACTCTACAGCTTGAGCTGCATCTCCAAAGTGTGTGCTGTACTGCAGAGGCCAGTTAGTATTTTCCACACTACAGGACGCACATGAGAGCTTAGTAGAGATGGAGCACAGGTGTATCTTTCACTGACAATGACTGTAGTCATTGTTGGGAGGAAGTAATGCAGCGGTAACCCAAGTAACCTCGGCTGACTTAATCCCAACCTATCTCTTGTGGGACAAAGCTAATTTTGTCCGTCCATTATTGACTCCCATTCATAGCCAGCTAATCATCTGGCTAAGACCTGAATGTGAGGTGTCTCAGATACAGCACCCAGCCTATGCCTCAATGGCTAAGCCACTTGAAAAGCCAACACTTAGTTAAACTACAGCTTTTGTATCATTACAAAGGCCAGTAATACATACAAATGTAACTAAATGTTAACAGGCTGTCTTTCCCCATCTCCTGCTCTCTTCCCCTCCGTTCCGCAGGTGGAGAAGATCCGGCAGGTGAAGGCCAACTCCCTCTACCTGCAGGTGGAGAAGCTCCATCAGAACCTGAGCAAGCTGGACAGCACCATCGCGGCTGTGCAGCAGGTCCTGGAGGAAGGTCGCAACATGGACATCCTGCTGGCCCGCGAGCGCATGCTGGCCCAGATCCAGGAGCTGAAGGGCCTGCGGGGCTTGCTGCAGCCCCAGGAGGACGACCGCATAATGTTCACGCCCCCGGACCAGGCACTCTTTATTGCCATCAAGTCCATGGGCCTGATCAGCAGCGGCGCCTTTGCCCCCGTCACCAAGGCCACCGGCGAAGGCCTGAAGGGGGCGCTGAAGGGCAAGGTGGCCTCCTTCACCGTGGTGGGTTACGACCACGACGGCGAGCCCCGGCTGTCCGGCGGCGACGGCATCTCGGCAGTGGTGATGGACGCCGATGGCAACCTGTCGGCGGCCGACGTGTCGGACCACCAGAACGGCACGTACACAGTGAGCTACTTGCCGAAGACAGAGGGTGAGCACCTCCTCTCCGTGTTCATCTGCAACCAGCACATCGAGGGCAGTCCCTTCAAAGTGCTCGTCAAGTCGGGCCGCAACTACGGGGGCGTGGGGGTGCCCATGGCCTCCTTCGGTGGGGAGGGTGAAGGGGACGGCCAGCTGTGCCGGCCCTGGGGCATCTGCGTCGACAAGGAGGGCTACGTGGTCGTGGCCGACCGCAGCAACAACCGCGTGCAGATCTTCAAGCCCTGTGGAACCTTCCACCACAAGTTTGGCACCCTGGGTTCCCGCTCTGGGCAGTTTGACCGTCCTGCCGGCGTGGCCTGCGACTCCCAGAGGAGGATCATCGTGGCCGACAAGGACAATCACCGTATCCAAATCTTCACCTTCGAGGGCCAGTTCCTTCTGAAGTTCGGGGAGAAGGGAAGCAAGAACGGACAGTTCAACTACCCCTGGGACGTGGCCGTCAACTCGGAGGGGAAGATCCTGGTCTCTGATACCCGCAACCACCGCATCCAGCTCTTCGGGCCGGACGGGGCATTCCTGAACAAGTATGGCTTCGAGGGGGCCCTCTGGAAGCATTTTGACTCTCCCAGGGGCGTGGCTTTCAATCACGAGGGACACCTGGTGGTGACGGACTTCAACAATCATCGGCTGCTGGTGATTCGGCCGGACTGCCAGTCGGCCCGCTTTCTGGGCTCCGAGGGCACGGGCAACGGGCAGTTCCTTCGCCCGCAGGGGGTCGCCGTCGACCAGGAGAACCGCATCATTGTGGCAGACTCCCGCAACCATCGGGTCCAGGTGTTCGAGCCTAATGGCAACTTCTTATGCAAGTTTGGCACTCAGGGTAATGGCTTCGGGCAGATGGATCGCCCATCCGGCATAGCCATTACACCTGATGGTGTAATTGTTGTTGTTGACTTTGGAAACAACCGAATCCTCAAGTTCTGAAAGGCTCTCTCAGTTTGTAATTAAAATGATGGAGGAGATGATTAAATCAATACAAGAAATTTTAAGGTACCCATTAAGAACAGTCTGTCTAGATGAGGGAATCGATGATCGCCAACTACCAAGGAAAGTCCCCCCCCCCCCCCACTCCCTTCCATTTTGGGTGTCCCAGAGCTGATTTGTTTGGTATACTGTATGTGCTGTAGGGAGTACTAGAAGGTTAATATAGTCATTTAAGCAGTATACATCCATTAGAAAACCATCTGGTCACATATGGTTGTCGCTTGTCCCGCTAGTAAACAAGGCTGGCCTTAATACGTATCTTAATATCTCCTTCACTGACCATCTCAGGGAAATTCTCGCATTCTTGAAATATTGTACACTTTGCATCATACCTACCTCATCTAGCTCATATATGAATGTAATGTGTTTGTTTTGCAGAGATTTAGTCCGTGACGTTTTACAAAGAAGAAAAGAAGTCTACCTCAATGCTTTTTTTTATTTAAGAGTGAGAGAAAAAAGAAAAACAAACAAGGATTGGTTTATATTTGCACAGATTCAATTCTGACTGTGTGCAGTAAGCAATTTGAAACCCTGAATGTTGCTGAGACAATGCTCAGAGTTTGCTAAGGCTACATGTTAAGGTTGAAAAGTGTGGAGGCCTTTTGATGAATCTACTGTTGTTTATTAGTGCCGTTCCATTTTTTTCTGCAGTTATTTTTCTACTTTCATTAACTTACAACTCTTCATATCTCTGCATGGCAAAAAAAATTGTCCTTGCCAGGTTTCTTTTGTATGTTGCAGTGGCGTGTTAGATTAGAAGATGAAATTGGTCGCTTGCGTATAGCAAAACCGATAGTCATTATTTGCAGCATTGTCTGTCGTGATTTCCTCAGTATCCAGGGCAAAAACACTTGAGAGATTTTGCGTTCCTTTTTCTTTAGTAATCTCAAGAGGCATAACTGGACTTGATGGTATGTTTCTTAAAGTAGATGGCACAAAATATAGAATCAAAATATTACCAAAACCAAACACGTGATGTCGAAAGGAGAGCCGAAAATCATAACTGAGGCTAGTGTCAGCCTTTCTTGATACCAAATATTGTGACACACCCCTTGCGTCCATCATTTGAGTTTTAACACGTTCTTTAAAAAGAGTTCTTTAAAAAAAAAGTTACATTTTCCAAACCGAAGATTTTGGAAATGGTTGCCGGTGATGTGGGTTTTCATTGGTTTCCCAAGCATACGTCTCCCTGATGTGTTTCTCCCTTTAATGAATGAAGAGTGCGGATCCTGTTGGCTCCCACCGCCAAGGGCTGATGTGCTGTAGGCTTTTGTTGGGCGTGGCTGCTGAGTAACCATTGGATTTGGCTTTTCAGTAAAAGCCAATCCACTTGGCTCTGGAGATTGGGATGGATTAAATCCAAACCTTGGAGGACTGCTGCTGAGTCAGTTTGTATTTATTAAAAAAATATATAGGAGGTGAATTCAGGCCAGCCCTCTAAAATGGAGGTCTCATTCCAGCTAGAAGAAGGAACCAAAGTAAGAATTTCTGCACAATGGGCTACTTTAGGTTGGCACCTACTAATTTTTTTTTTTTTACCATTTATGACAATTTAGCTTTTGAATTGTTTGGAAGGCTTGTACCCCCCCTCTGAACACCCCCATGCCCCCTTGTGATGTACCAGTGGCTGGCCTCAGATTGTTAGAACACTGGGGCTACAAGAGACAAAGATGAAAATGGTAGATTTATCTCAATTTTTTGGAAATACCTTTGAAGGAAGACGTTTTGGAAAAGGCTGTACGCAGATTTACTTCCACTGGAGGGACAAAACATAGGAATTGCTGTTCTGAGGATCTGAAGTATAAAGATTAAACTCAAAGCCCAAAAATATTCAGTGTCAACATTTTTCTGGCATTCATTTTGTGTGCTCTTATCAGCTTAGTTAACACTATTCATTTTCATGTTCTTTTGATCAGATTTTTCTGTTAATGTATTAATACCTCAACAAATATAATTACCTCTATATATACATAAACACACACACATTCTGTAGAACTCAAATCAAGTTCCACTTCAGTTTTTTTGCACATCTAGAATGTGAATCTGAGAATTTGAAAAGACACCCCCCACCCCAAAATAAAGGATATCTGCTGTTTGGCTATTTTATGTCGGATAAAACACTACCACCGAAGGTACTGAATGATTAAAATTTCATTACCTGCTTCTGCAACAAATTGCTTGAGGCGACAGTTTGTATGGAATGCATTAGGGACTTGCTGACAGATGCTTTCTTGGAGAGGAAGAAAGTACTTTTTTAATCTTATTGGTTTCAACTGCAGTATATCTCAAGTTTCATAATCGGTTAGTCTTCTGAGGGTGATCCCCTTGGATCTATCTGTGCTTGCTACATCTGGCCAACCATTCCTTGGGGTTAACTTTCAAGTTCTCTTCTCAGTGAACGTAAAATTAATTTCAAGCCCAGATTCAGCACATATTTTAAATGAAAGTGGTAAGGTACAATCCAATTCCAAGAGCAGCTTTACCCACTCAGATTTGGTGTTTCTCCGAGTTTTTCAGTCAGACTTAAAAAATTTGTTCATGTGGTTTGGTTTGGTTTGTCATTATCTTTAAAGTCTCATGAATCCATCTGTAGTAGTTCCATGTTCAGCTCAGGGAAAAGTGGAGGATAACATTTGACCTCATTTGTGATTGACACTCATTGTCATTAAAATATTAACCTCACACTGAACATCAGCTGTAACGACCTGTTGTGATATCCATATTTTCCATACATGGCCTAGATTTAATCAGTCCCTAATGTGGTTTGTCTTTATATTTCAGTAACAAATGACTGTTTCTCACAATGTTAGTTTGGCTTGAGAAAAATAGATTGAATGTAGCCCTTAGTCTGTGTGGTCTAAACATCAGAAACCAGTCAAAATGTTGTGAAATGCAATGAAATGTATTAAGATTGAAAAGGTATTTAAAATGTATTGGGTTTGTGTACTAACAGTTTCCATAATGTTTTGTAATTATACATGCATGGATCTGCTCTTGGATGTAGAACCATTATTCATCAGATTAAGTTAGCTCATGAAGTGAATTGTGCCTTTTTATTATATCATATCAGGATCAAATTCAGGACAAATCTGAAGTATGTGCCAAAAATTAACCCGCAAATAGTGTGGTGCCAAATAAAACTGGAGAAACTGGGTAACAAGGAATTCATTTAAGGGAAGGGTCTTCATGCAGAGATAAATGATACCTTCCTTAGCAGATTTGTTTTGGGGGGGTTGGGGTTTGGGGGGTGGGGGATTGGGGGCAGGAGGCCAGTTAACAGTGATTAGAAATTGGGGTCTACGTAAGTGATATCACAATTCTTTATTACATGCATCTACGCATCTTTTTTCAGATTACTGGGAAACTGAACCAATTAATCTGTAGTTTGATAGCACATAATGTCAGGTGAACGTCGCAGCAGATTGCATTCTTCTTTTATTACACTCTTTAGTTTGACAAGTGTTCTGCAGTTCCCAGCTCCCCACTAATACCTCTACGAAAGGGCTTTTGCCTCTATGAATCTGTAAGGAAATCAGCATTTTGCCTCCTTATTACTAAACTTAATTTCTGTATTATCAAAATGACCTCAGTCTCAGCACAAATAACATTTTTACCTCAACAAAAAGATTGTAGAAGCCTGGTCCTAGCATTATCTCAGCGGTTATGGAGGTTAGTTAACTTACTTTACAAAAACAGATAAAACACTTGATAATGCAGACTGTGGTGTATAGGAATATGTTGAAAAAAAGACCATATGTACCAAGTTGTTAGCACATTCTTAGAGAAAAAAAGTGTGAGCTAGTTTGAGGACAGAGAGCCTGCTGCTTTGAACAAAACATCTAACACTGATTTTTTTTTTTTAAACCTTTTTTTGTGTTTCAGTATTATATGAAATGTTCAATCTCTGTTCATCTTTCAGTTAAGTTGCAGAGTTCAAACTCTAAGATCCTTAGATCTTCACTCTGTAAGAGGAAAACAATGTATGCATGCTTTAAAAAGTGGTAGTTGAGAAGTGTTTGCGATTGGTTGAAAACTAAAGATGAGGGGGGCAAAGTTTTTAAAATTTAAATACCAAATTATGTGCTTGATGGGTTGTCGGGGTGGGAATCGGAAGGGGGGTGGTTTTGACTGTGAGATTGTATCTCCCTTTTTAAAAAAAAAAAAAAGCTTTACAGAGCCCAATCAAGTTACTGCCACATCTGGAACATTAGGGTGTTGAGATGGTCCAAGTCCACATGCCTTAAACACTATTGGAGCAGGATATTGTTGACGTATACCCAACGCGTACTTCTGTACACTTCAAAAAAAAAAAAAAATAATGCTGCACGTCTCTCAAAACTGCCAAAGATTCTCCTGTGCACACGTAAGGAAACTGTGCTTAAACTGTACTTAAGTAATCTGCAGGTGTTGCAGCATTATAGTGCCACCATTGGTGATATTACACTGAGTTCTGTTGCTACATTCAGTGATAGAATCATTTCTATTTGTTTCGCCTTCCTCCGCTTGGTACAGAAGTAAGTCGTGTCACATGGGCCGCTGTGTCTGTGCATGATGGGTGTAGCAGTATTCACTCTGAAATGACAGTCTGGTCTTAAAGGGTGGTGTCATGCATGTTCAAAACACTCTTCATCATCAGCCAAAGCAATGAGTTCCACTGGACCAAAGAACACATAAGCCTGAATTTCCAGTACCTACGAAGGCTGCAGCCACACCTTTCTAAATCCCCATTTTACACACGCACAACCCACCCTCGAGACAGGCTGTCATTTCTTAGTGTCATTTTGTAAAAAAAAGTCCTAATCGGTGTTCTACGTGTGGTTAGACTGATGTTCTTTCTGAGGCGAAAGCATTAATGTGAATGGTGTTACCTTGCGATGTGTTAGCAAGAGGGTGTGGGGGCAGTTGGAAATGAGATCCTGAATCCTATCCCCTGCTTCACATTACCGTTAGTGGTGTGAGGTGCTGCCAGCGCATACATTTTACAAGGAAAACGAGGTAGCAGCTCACGGTCGTAGCATTGTGTACCTCAAATGGTGGCGGTGTCTCGTATGCAGGTTTGGCGGTTATCTGAATGCAGTCATCCAGCGAGCTAACTGCTGTCTTGTCTTGATTGGTATCCTCTGTAGTCCTGTACTACGGCTTTACTCACAAATCGCTGTCCGTTCCATCCGTTTGCTTTGCCTCTTATAGATTAAAAAGACAAAAGTAAAAGGCGGAGTGTACCAGTTAATACGTGCATGGTCTTAGACCTTTTAATGATTGTATAATCTTTAAAAATAAAAAAAATACATATAAAAAAGAAAAAAAAAAAAAAAAAACTCAGGTAGCTTTCCAGATCCCAGAGGTTGGGAGCTCAGTTAAATAAAATGTTGTGTCCCATAGTGCTATAGTAATTCTTATGTTCATACCTCAGAAATTTAGTCAGATTTTTTTTTCTCTGTTTGTGTGTGTGTGTGTTCATATACCACATTACCTCTTGATCTAAAAGAAATGTTACTCTGAAATTCTTCAGGATTTTTCATTTATTTTTACTTTTTGTTTGACAAAAAAACAACAAAAAAAGAATAAATCCCAACTAAAAGATTCATGGCAACCCTTTTTGGAATGTATGTTTTTTAGGGAAAGGGTTGCCACATCTGCTATTTTTCACGCACCACAAACGGTTGCTCGCAGGGACACAGGGGACATGACTGTAGTGTTAATGCAACCACTGTCTGGGAGAGAAGATTCTCAAAACACTGCTTGACAGGACAGTTTTCACTGGGGTGAAAAACCTGTGCCAGGGAATAACAGTTTACACTGATTAAAACACTTTATAGTGTCACATTACAGTGCGTAATTAAAAATCCTGAGATTTATCACTGCATTTCTTACTTTAGAATACTATAGGGGTGTCCGACTCCAGTCTTGGAGAGCAGCAGTGTCTGCACTTTCATTTCAAACCATGGCCTGTTAAGGCCTTGAACAAAGTGCGTGGACTTTTAAGCCGATCAACAGCTTTAAAAAAAAAAACTGGTGGTAAAATGCACCAAAAACCAACCAGCACTGTGGCTCTCCAGGACTGCAGTTTGAAATCTGTGCTAAAACATAATGGTGTAGTTGAACCCTGGCCCCCATTCAGTCATATCTGTAATATTTGAATTTTTAGGCAGATATTACTCTGAACTGCTCTGTTGACACTGTATTGGTTCTACTCCATCGTCTTGCTATTTTAAGCAGTGTGAAGTTTGGAAATGCTCACCAGCAGAACTCTCTCCCGGAATCGTCCGCTGTGTCCCGTGGGTGGCTGATTATGTGCGTTTTTCGTTGGACAGAAATCCTCTGAATGTATACCCCCCTTCACAGTCCATGAAGAAAGGCTGTCATGTGTGACTGGCTGAGTTTAGATGGGTGCTGGTGTCACTTCCGAGCCCAGGTTCTGGGTGTATTATATGTGTGTGTCTGTGTGCGGGGAGGGTGGCACGGGGGGGGGCTCAGGGCACTCCAAGCGCTCCACGGCCCCCCCCTCCTGACCGCCCCCTCCCCCTCTCTTTCTCAGGACTGGCAGGAAGTTTAGGTGTCACGTCTTCTGTCTAAATAAGGTAAAGGAGACTATAATATATTCTGGTTGCCTGCAGCCTTTTTCTGTCGTCTTTTATGGACTTTAAACATTTCCTATGCAGTTTGATTTTTTTTTTTGTTTACACTTAAATAAACTTGTATTTCTTGGAACTTTGACCACTGTTGTTTTTCCCTACATGCTATAGGCATGTAAGTACCCACACACAAATATCGCCCACATATATTGTATATCCTGAGGTAAAATCAGCAGTAATTGTTTTAAATTATTCTTTGTAGGTGCTGTTGTTTGAATCTCATTAAACAATGACATGAAACTTGCCATGCAGAAAGCATACGCTCTATACATCTGTTAAATAAAAAATAAAAAATCCTGCCTGCATTCCATTTCAACTAATCCTTCACCAGTCTCAAAAGAATGTCTGAAAGCATGCACTCTTTAGATTGATTATGTCACCAAGAGTTTCTGCTCAAAATTCACTGAAAGGCTACCCATAAAAAATGCAATTGCTTTTAAAAAATTTAGGAAATTACATTCATATATTTAATTTTTATGTTTCTGTAAAAAAAGAAAATACCAGCATTTTGTATAAGGTGCCATACAGATATTTTTGTTTTGTAAATTACTGTTCTGTCCCACCAAACCTTTACATGGAATGCAATTTCTGATTAATTGACATTATAGAAAATGTCATGACAAAACTGTATCCTAAAGTGGTCGACCAATTCAGAGGTAAAGTCTAAATGAAAGTCTTAGATATGCCAATATAGAGGGAAAGGTTGCAATGTACAACAACCCAGTGCTGATGCAAAATAGCCTAAGGAAGCAAATATATGTTTGGCAAAGAAAAACAAATGTCCTCCGATGTGTATGTTGTTGATATGTGACAGAGAAAAGGCCCATCTCTATTTCTCTTGGTCATTTTACATAGAAGTAACAGTTGTTTTCTGGGCTGGCCCCGCCCACATCATTTGCTCTTGATTTGCATAAAGGAAGCGGGCGTCTGTTTGGCAGGCCCTCGTCCCACATGTCCGGCGCCGAGCGTGCCGCGACTGCGAGAAAGCACTGGCCCCTTTTTCGTGTCTGCAGGCCCGGTGGTGCGTGCGCTTCCTGACGATGTCTAACATTAGGACTGCGGGGTATCGAAACGTACTGCCGCCAGAATCAGTCCCACCGCGCAGCGCTACATTCTGTATTTGCCTGTGAAAAGGGGTATGCCCCGGACTGCTCAGTCGCTGCTTCGCAGTCCCGCTCCTGCCTGTGTATCATTTGCTTACCGGCAGACCCGCCTCTGAACCGTGTGCAGTGTGCCTGGGGGGGGTCTCACAATTTGTCGTCTCAAGGCCCCTTATTATGACTGCCCTAAGGCGGCGGAGCACCTCAAAAAAAATTAAAAGGCTTATCCACGACCCGTTCTACACCTATTTAAAGCTCTAGTACATTAAAGCGTATTGAAATTGTTGTGCCATTATATTATCGATTAAATAGAATTATTAAAATATTATATTGCAACAATCAAAATAGTACAAGCCAGATAGGGTTTGTTTTATCTTAAAGTGTAAAATATGTAATTGATAAAGTATGGAGCTATAAAATAGATGTTTTTGAATAGGAAAAAGGTCGATTTGGCTGAGGATCCGCTGGGGTGCAGGGAATTCCTGTGTCCGCGATTCAGGTGTAGGAACAATGTGACGTTCCTGGCTATCGTAAATATTTTCAGCCAGGCGAACTCTGCTGTTGGAGTGGTGTGTCGAGGGCCACTCAGAGGAAAGACTGCACAACCTTTCCCCGCAGTCCTCAAACTCATCTTCCTGACGGTGCAGGGTCTTTGTTCAGTGAAGAATGACTGGAGTGGGTGTGTCAGGACTGAAAGGCCTCTTAAACTGCAGTCTTTGCACAAGTTAACCTTCAACTAAACAATAAACTAAACAATTCAGTAAGTTTATCCTATGACAGCTCATCATAACCTCATGCTCTGCAACAAACTGGCCAAACTAAAAAAAAATACAAATGGAGTGTTCCTGTGTTTCACACTAAAGCCCTTGGCTTGTGAATTCAAGTTTATACATTATGCCTATGCCTTTACCACTTTGAAAATACTTACCAGATTACTGCAATGTGTTTCAAAATACACTGGAAATTGCTCAAGCGGCTCTATTTAAAGCCAACTATGTATAACGGTTGTTCAACTTGCATTGTTTAAAACAAAGCCAGTTTTGTTAAATGGAATGATGTTTGAAGATTCATGGAAGATTCAAGGAAAAAAAAACTTTTCCGGAATAGCCACAAGAGTGTATTTTCATATGATTTTCAGTTCAGTTAAAATCCACTAATGTTTCTGTATAGGCACTTTAATACCTATGGAATAATGTGTAAACAAGCAGTGATTTAACTGATGAAGGGAGATCAATTATGATATGTTTCGTGCAGTTTAACAAATGAACCAGCTAACAAAATGGATTTGACACAAGGACCCTAAGAATGGAAAAAGCAATACCACATGAAATATTTTCTTGAACTTACAAGAACAATATCTACCCAGTTGCACTGTACATATATATATAATTTGCATTGTTTTTTTTGTAACAACTGTAAAGAACACAGTTGTTACAAAAAAAACAATGCAAATTTCCTCATTAAATTCAGTTCTCTGTTGATTTTGCCATGAACCTTTCTTTCTTTCTTTTCTACATGGCTTTTAAGAATTTTTTTTTTTAAAAGGTACATAATTTTATATTAAACATTCAGAAAAGTATTAGAAAACGTAAATACGTTAACATTTTCAGCTAGATTAATCCAAATTCAAATCACAGAACCAGATACTGTACAGCTTCCATAGAGGTAACTTTTTAGGAATGGTTCTTCACCCCTGACATCTGCCATGAATTCTTGGAAAAGGACCATGATTCTTTAAACAGTCTATAGTTCCAGGTAGACAGCCAGCTGTAACGCCTGGGGAGGGATCTATTTTGTGCGGGCCATTTGAGCCAGATGAAACAAACATTTTTCAAGCATAAATGCTGGACCAAAAGAATAATGGCACAATTATAAAATAGGCCTGTTCTTCAGAGGTATAACATTTCATATAATAAAATAATCAACAAGTTAGGATAAGGTGAACGCACATATTTACATGTGTCACATACTGCAGAATGAGAGAGAGAGGGAGCGAGAATGAGAGCTAAATGTGAGTAAGAAAAGTGTGTGTAAGTGAAAAGCTTTTGTGTGAGGAAGAAGTGAATATGAAGATGTGCTGACTGTCTCAGGTTGAACTAGACCATGGCCAGGGCAGAACTGACCTTGTTGACATGAGAAAATCAGAAGTAGGCAACCATGTTGCAGGAACACACACACAGACACACCCACCACATGCAGCATCTTCTGACCTACTCTGTCCTCTAGGGACAGTATTATAATCTGTTCAATAGGTGTGGCTGCTCATCATGTGCTGAAATTTAACAAGGTCAATGCAACTTGCCACATGTGCAGCCAGTAATAGACTATAGGCTCTAATGTTCATGTTATAATGCCCATACTCTTAAGCTCAAACAGTTCTGGATCTTTATATCAGATTCTGTGGAGAAAAACACGTTGCACAAAGCACAATCATCGATGTTGCTGATTCCTTTGAGGCTACCATGCTCAAGCTGTCTGCATGGTCAGCCATTATGAATGTGTGTTTTAACACTGCCGTGCATAAACGGAGAAATGATCGGGGTCAGTGATTACAAAAAATTCATTCCTATGCCAAAAAACACAAACTTTACAGTATTAAAAGCTGATGAATTTAACGAGACCTCATTTTTATCATTGTATCATTGCCTGCCCGTATCAAAATAGCATACGCGCGCACAAATATAATATAATAATTACGTAATATTCCCATGCAAGTGAGGATTTATTTAAAGCACCAGCCTGGGCAGGTAAATATGATTAAAACAACCATATGGTGGATACACCTTGAACACAACACCAGTGCTTAGCCATGTATCCTGATTTAAAAGCAGGATGAGTTCAACATGACTATACAGGATTACAAACAAGGATGTAGTCAACAGACCTTGTTCCACCCAGAGTACACATTTGGAAAAACAAAAGTAGATTTGTGTTTGTGACGAGACAGCCCAGAAACCTACAGGTTAATAGAGTGTGAGGGATTTTAATCAACCACAAAGCAAAAGATCAAGCTGAGAGTAAGGCAGTATGAGGGATTTAATCAAGTGCAGAGAGAAAGGCATTTTAATCAAGTACAGAGAGAACGAGAGAGGGAGGGAGAGTGAGAGAGAGAGCATGTGATGCCTTTAATAAGGTTGAGTGACATTTTAATCAAATTCAGAGTGAGAGACTGATATTTTTGGTTAAGTGTACATAAAATGCATTTAAATCTAGCACAGAACTTAATTTTAATGCTTTTGAAACCTTTGATCTATACTCTGAAAAGAGTGCCCTCAATTAGCTGGTCTTCAAGCTTCATAAATAGTCAATGCTAATTAGAACTAAACTCAGATATGCTCTGGTAACAATCCACAAATCAGAATATACAATAGATATACAATTTTGAAGTTAAACAAAAATCTGGAATCAGAGATTCAAAGCAGAAACAGATTCTCATGAAGAGGGAGACTGAGGAAGATGTACAGCTGCTGGTGAGCTGGGAATGTTAACAGATGGTGCCTGCTCCATCGCCCATGTCGCCTATTCCTTAGAAGCAGCCCAGACTGCAGTGCTGTACAGACTTGCAATAACACCTTTGAGTTACCTGAAGCATACCTGCATACTCACATACATTAATAAACACACAGACAAACACACACACAATACAGATTGTACACATACCTCACACACACACACACACACACACACACACACACACACACACACAATCTGCACACTCTTACACACAGGCATACGTACAAAACAAAGGATAAAGGGAAATTGAATTCACTTAAGGGACCTAGACAGTTTAGTCAACTGAAGGAGAGTCTTAGCATGTATGAAGGCCACCATCTTGGCCTCCCGTACCAAGGTCATGTGCCCTAAACACAGCAGGCCAGAGGACAGGAGACACACGAAGCTCAGGATGCGCTAAAGCCTAGCATCGTATCAACACCGTCCATGTGGGGCAGTGTACAGCATTAGGCTCGGCCTGTGAATTCCTCCTCTGCTTGCAGTGAGAGGCCTTTGTGCCTGCAGGCAAAACCCAAGAACAGGGGGGAGTCTGATAGATGGAACGGGAGAGCAAATGCTTCATAAAAAATTCAGTTTGTTATTGAAACGGCACTTGAACTTTGGTAACCTTGATTCGCGTGTGAAGACGTTTTTTTTTTTTTTTTTTTTTTTGCAGGCTGTTACTTAACAACAGACATCCGTGGGAATAGAATATGTGATTCCGTTTGGACTCACCCTGCTTTTGTTACGAGGGAGCAGAATGCTAAATGATTATAATGAAAACTATAAGTAAAACAGAAAAGGTATTGATAGCATTATAATGTGCCACAATCTGACATTTATTTCTATCTATTTTTCTATTTTTAAGGTTGAACAATGACAAATAAAAACACAATAAGAGATACCACTAGCACTCATCCACAAACTGGGGGAGGGGAGGGGCCTTCCACGGATTCAGTGCCTGGCCAACTCCCCCCGCACCGCACCGCACCGCACCGCACCCCACTCTACCCCACCCCACCCCACCCCGCCCACAGCGGTAACACAATAGGCCCTGGAATTCCAGGAAAGAGACCTGAGCGAGCTGCCTGCCTGCTCGTAAACTTGTCACAGTGCTGGGTGTCAGACCTGGGTCAGCTCTTTATTCCCCGCCCCTCCCGAGCCTGTGAGGGGGGTGGGTGGGTGGGGGGGGGGGGGACAGACGGAATTAAAGGGAACGCCACCGTGGGGAGAGCTTGTAATCAGCAGGCAGGCATGAGAGACGGAGACGGGGGAGGAAGGGAAAGGGAAGAGGGGTTAAGAAGAGAGAGGAGGTGATTAAAGCACAAGCTAAAGGCTAATGAAATGCCTCACAACCCATGCTACATTTGCTGAACTGGAAGCCAAGCCAACACACAACAAATACACATCACTCTTTGCTGTATCAAATGACTGCGATGGCTATGGAGTCATTTAATCACTGGAACCGTGGATGATATAGCTCGAGTTTTGCTGCTATGGCTATTACAGGGAGCATTAGCTCTTGTTCGAGGTTTTCTCGTATAGAACATCACTGGGCCATAAAAATTGCTTACAGTAGTTTGGCCACCCAGGTACTTACCTCTCCTTATTGCCTGCTATCTTAATTTATCAAGGCAGGTCTCCGTGGATGAATCAAATAAAGCCTTAACTGCTCACTCACCACATCTCCCACTTCTGTCCAGTGTTTTTCCTCGGGCTTGTGTCTTGTTGTTATTGTGTCTTCTCCCTCCCACGGCCATAGCACTGCTTGTTGCGGTTATGATTCTACAGGAAACGGTTTGCCAGAAACAGCCGCTGGTCCGTTATTTTGCTTAGTGCTCATTTATTATTGGCTAAGCCATGAAGCCAATGAGGGATTTTTTCCTTGTACAACCTAAGGGATATTATCATATCTAAAACCGTACAGTGTGTTCTGGGCTCCAGCATTTAAAGAAAAAACACACTACTTGGGTTTGAGTTTAAAGCTCCTTTACTAAAGGGGTCAACAGCAGATTATTGATGTAAAGGAACACAAGATGGTACACCCACAATCTCATTTTTAGAACTGTTGATGTACCAGTTTTACAAATCAATTTTGAGTTATTTAATTTTTTTTTAAAATATTATTTTCTTGATATTGCAGAACAACAAAAATATTGTCACTGCACAGATGCACATGGCTTCAGTGGTGATTACAGAACAGTTTCACCATATAATTCTGTTTTCCATTCTACAATCATATGCATTTCAGCAATTATTCAACATTAAAAAAGCTATAACCCAAATTATTTCACTCACCCTGTGTATGTAATTTTTTAAAAACACTTTAGTTCAAATTTGGTAAAAAAATTCCTGATTATTCCGACAGATATCAATGCATAAAAATCTCCAAGAAAGAAATCTGGGGTCTCATTTATAGAACGGACTTACGATACATTTTTATCTTAAGTATGACTTACGCAGAAAAGCACGCATAAGTAGTTATTTGTAAAACCTTACTTTGATGTGGAAATGATCTTATCTCTACGCAAAGCCTAGACTTGACGCAAGTGATTTTCCTGCTGGTTATGTAGGGGCATTGCAGTTTGGGACGCAAATGCGTCCAAGCCTGTGGTGAACTTTGCATTAGCTTTATGAACCATTTGATATCAATTAAAGGTGTGAGGAATTCATTGCCAGACGCAAGATGTTTTGAATTAAAAACAGAATGTGATGTTCTATAAACAGTGTGTCAAATTAGAAAAAAGTAACCATGGGTGTTCTTGCGTTATTGGAAGACATTGAATTATAACCATGCTTTTAGAAGGGAGAGAGTTTTCACAGACTGGAATGACTTTTTTGCGCATGAGCAAAAAGTTTGCTTTTCTCTTTTGGTTCATGGTTATTCCTGACTAAACCCTCATTTGTACTAGCATTATATAAGAGGAAATCGCTGATTGTAAGGCACGTTCAGGCGCCGTCAATTTTAAGTTAATTTGAGATTTATAGATCACAGGTGCGTAAGTTACAAATGGGCTTCTTAGAACCTGCGTAAGCAAGGTTTTTTATGCTCAGTATCTTTTATGAATCAAACGTAAGCACAGCGTCGGAAATTATCTTAAGACTAAGTTCAAGTATAAATCTAAGAACATCTTTGTAAATGAGGCCCCTGGTCTCTCAAACTGCTCCGGGCTCTGAAATCAGCCATTCTAAATTTCACCATGCCTGAATCTTACCAACCAATCAGGACAGCTCTCAGCAAAAAGGCCAATCAGGACAGCTCTCAGTCTGTCAATCATTTTACGAGTTATCAGCGCTGTCAAAGCAGGCTACACAGTGAAGAGCAGGGGTGCCACAGACGCAATAGCTAGCTAGTAGCCTAGAAAACAAAGCAAGAATGGCAGAGAAAAATCTACCAAAATTTCCAGGTCTGCCTTTGGCTGCAACAGCGTATACTGATTTAAAAATAAAAATAAAAAAACCAAGAAAAGAAAGACTGTCAAAGAAAAGATTATGACATTTTGGAACATAAGTTGGAACATAATTCTGCATCTATAGACACACAAGCCTGTTTGCAGCAGCCTGCAGGTCCTAGCAGCCTCTTGCCAGATACTCATCTTCATGGTGGAGCTCAGAGAAACTGTGTCACCTGATAATGATAAACAATGACTTGCCAAATGCAAAAAATCCAAAGCCTTAACCGACAACCTCCTGAAAATATATTTGATCATCTTATCAGTTCTACTGTAAGTTTCACTGCATTTCCATCTTAAATATTTAGTTGCCCATTTGACAAGAATTGCACATTCACTACAAGTTTGAGAAACGGAATAGAGAATTACTTCAAAGCAGTGCTAACAGATTATTTAACTGACATCACAACCCAAGGAACAAAGCCACTAGCCCCATCAACACCAGCCTCTGCCCTATCCTTCTAGTAGGCCTGTCATTAGTACCTGGGTCAGGAGAGGGCCGTTTCCTGGGGGGTTCAGAGCCTAAGAGCCTGTGTACGTATGTGTGTAGATGTGTGTGTGATGTGTACGTGCCTAAATTTGATTTGGCATGTTTTACGCCGGATGTCCTTCCTGACGCAACCCTCCGATTTATCATGTGATTTATGCAATAATGGTGTCAAAATGATTATTCAAATTTAATTTATCTCATATGAACTTTTACTCTCCAACCAGGCATTTGAAATTTCATTATCAAATACATACTACGTGATAAAGGTGGAAAAAATCAAATGCTTGTCCAAAGTAAACAGGGAAACAGTGCCTCTTGTCTTTTCAATTAAATATATTCTCTTACTGCACTGTGAAGTTGGTAAAAATCAAATGGTTATCCAAATGTTAAATGGGAAACAACACCTCTTGTCTTTGCTATTAAATACATTCGCACACTGCACAAGAAAGATGGCAAAATTCAGTTGAAAATGCAAGGGTTCGTATGCCTTATTTGTCCTGATGGTCAACTCTCTGTTCAAATGAAATGCTACAGTACTACTAGTATATTCATTATTGAATTTGAATTTTGAGACAAAATGTGCATATACGAGTGGGACATTTAAATACAATTTTAGGATTTCATTGCCATTTTACATAATGCATTTTCATTTGAATTTTGCTTCTGATATGCTTCTGTAGGTAGCTCGTGGTGCTTGCATGCAACATTTTGAGGAGCTGCGCCCCCTTGCATTTCAGATGCCCCCCACTGATTTTCTCCAGGCGCCAGGCCTGTGCATGAGGGGGTCTTTTTTTTTTTGCTGATGACTAAAGAATTGCCCTCTCTGGTCTCCTCTTGCAGGGCCATTAAATATGTGGGGCTGTGCAGTCCAGTCCGGGGTGATAGTACAAACAGATACTCGTACAGTTAGACAAAGAAGGGATTCCAGAGTCCTTACGTGTGTATGAATCGAATGGATCAGGGTAAGGTGCTGGCAAGGTAATTGTATAGCTTATACTGAGAAGCAGTATGTAGTTGTGTATAAATGCAGCAGGATGGGTCTTGTGTTAGAATCTAGTGGACCACAGTCGTTGTTCCCATGAGCATGGTATTTTACCTTCAGCCTCAAAGTAGAATCCAGTTGCAGTAATAGTTCATTGTGTGTACTTGCGGCGTTACATGCTGTAGATCTTTCAGTGTGGTTCTCTGAAATGAAAGAGGTCCTGTTTCAATGGTTCTGCGTACCTACGACTGCTAGAACTCCCAACGGTCAAGCCTCATAGTCTGCATTCACATTAAATAAAAATTTATACACCAACATTTTTCATAGTAAATAAGAACAGTGTTGAACGGTCCACTGGAACTCTATAGGCCCCCTGGTTTTGACCTGTACTCCAAATACAGAACCATACCACCAGAACCAGAACCAGAACTGTCCATTATTACTAACGGTACATTAAACTATTGTCTATTGAAATAGCCCCGGTAGCTGGCTCCTGTTACATTCGACTTCAGAGCTTTTGGTCCACGTTTAATGCAGTCTTTTTCAAACATGACAGTG